>NC_057804.1:488315144-488479391 GCF_018294505.1 Triticum aestivum
TGAGGTTAGGTTTCCTTTACTTGTTGAAATCTCTAGAAAAACAAATATTTAAAAATGAAGGGAGTAGCACGTCTGTGCGTTGCAACGATAAAAATTGATATTTTATGCAAGCATAATGTTCCACAGTACCGGATTCACTATGAAAAACATGCTGCAACGCAACATCCTTCTACAAAATAAAAATAAAAAAATACGTTACAATTTAGTTGTGTTCATATTTTTTTGCCGGGCATAATCTTCCACTAGTTCCATTTAAGTATAATCCTTTTTAATGCCATTTAAGTATAATCCTTTCATTAATTACTATGGCGTCCTCATTGGTTTTAGTCAGGAATCAAATCCTTCCTTTTCTAATTTAGTGGCCCCAACATATTGAAGCCTACAGATCATTTTTTTTAATTATCCTGCCTTTTTACCTTAAATCCTTCATTTATTAAAACCACAATCTTTCTTTTAGTTATTCCACTGGTTCACCGGTATTGAAAAAAGACACCACCAGCAGCTAGCGGGTTGGGTTAGGTTCCCTGCAGGCTGAAATGATACAACCCCGATTGTTGTAGCCCCTTAGCGGGCGAGCCTTCTCTTGCTAGTTGCTACACATAATTGGACCATCAAACTGCTTTATAACCCATAGGGACATACCGTGCTCGTGCGTTCGTACGTGGCCCATTTCAGGATTTTTTTAGCGAGCGCTCCTTAGCGCATGTGTTCATGCATTTATTCTAACTAGGACATATGCCCGTGCGCTGGAACAAGAAAAAAAATGATATTTTGTGCAAGCATAATGTCTCACAGCACCAGATTTACTATGAAAAATATGCTGCAACGCAGCATCCTTCTACAAGTTGAACGTAAAAATTACGTTGCAATTTAGCTGTGTTCATATTTTTTTTTGCCGGGCATAATCTCCCACTGATTCCATTTAAGTATAATCCTTTTTAATGGCATTTAAGTACAATCCTTTCAATAATTACCATGACGTCCTCACCCGTTTTAGTCAGGAATAAAATCCTTCCTTTTCTAATTTAGTGGCCCCAACACATTGAAGCCTTCATTCCTTTTAATTGTCCTATCTTTTTACCTCAAATCCTTCATTTATTAGAACCATAATATTTTCTTTTAGTTATTCCACCGGTTTACCCATAATCCTTTCTTTAATTAGCCACATCCGTTTAAATATTCTAATTAAGCCCACAATCCTTCCTTTATTAGCTCATTCGCTTAATTAGCTTGCCCTAAACATAATGACTGCCACTTGTATATTTAGAGCGAGTTGGGATTAGTGAATGTGAAAGGCGCATAGGTCGTTGATTCTTACATCGAAGAGTTAGACAGGAGGTCTTGTGTTCAATTACCACAATGTTGATTTATTTTGACCCAATTACTTTTCGCGGTCTCTATGAAAGCCCATAAAGGTCCATCAACATGCAAGTACTAGGCCCAGATCGCTTAGCATGTGTAAACCAAACGAAAAGGACTAAAGCAAACTAAAAATACCTATTCCCTTTAGTAGTAGGTATAGATATAGATTATCGGTTTGTTTGGTTTATTTTGATTTTTTGGGTCTGGTTTTTTCATTTACTTTTTTACTGTTAACTGATTTTAATACAAAATGGAAAAATGGTCACATAACAAAAATATATATTCAAGCATATTATAAATATTAATATTTTTTTAGAAAATTTCATAGAATTTCAAAAAAGTTCACACAATTTCTAGAATGTTCACTACTTCAAAAAATGGTTTTTAATTTTTAAAAATGTTCATGTATTCCTGAAAATTTCACAAACTTTAAATGGTCACAAATTCAAATATGTTACCGAATGTTGGAAAAATGCGTATCTTTAAAGTATTCCCAGACTTCTGAAAATGTGGGTACTTCACATTTTTATGGATAAGAACATGTACATGAAATTTAAAAGTAAGAGGAAAAATAAAATACAAAGAGCAAAAAAAGAAGAAAAAATAAGAGAAAAGAAAACCACTAAATGGCAGAACAAAAACATAAGTACAACTAGAGCCAGGCACACTTGTCCCGTTCGCAAGCAGACGAAGTCGTTGTAAATGGGTCGGGCAAGCTCACACGCCATTGTGTGTTTGGGTGGAAATTTGACACAATTGGAGTACAATATGTTTTTTCGACCAGGGAACAGAGACATAGGCGAGGAAACATGCACATTTTGGGATTGGGCCTTTTTCTTTAGTCTCCCATGTTATTTTTTCCTTTTATCTATTTTTTTCAATTTTCTTGAATCTCTTTGTGTTTGGGCGCCAATATTGTGCGACTGTCCATGTTGTAGGGATCCATGATGGCTTGAGAATTTGTGACTTTTTATGATGAGTTTTGACTTGGTTTTCATCGGGGTTTGGTTATTTCTAACATTAATCCTTCTAGAGAGAAGAGAACTCGTTTATCCATTGTTTGGAAGGAAATTTCATTTATGAAAGGAAGTCAAGGAGAATTATATGAAATCAAGTCATTTGGAGCAACGTCCTTGTTGGAAAGATATGCACCAGCGGCAATAGAGCGCAAGATGACTAACGGTACGAGTGCAAGTGCTCGTACTAGCGGTTGTACTAGGCACGACTGCTGATGTCCTGCAAGTGCACATGGTTTAATTGTAGCTTCTTCGAACTAAGAGTATCGATCCCACAGGGAGCACATGAATCAATCTTTTCCTCTCTCGGATGATGTGAACAGTTTCTGCGAGTTGTTAGTTCTCCAAAGAAGTAGTAAGTGATGAAAAGATAATATTGAAGGTTCAAAGGTAAATATGTAAAAGCAAATAACTAGAATAGTAATTTAAAGGGGTGAGACAGATAGGATTAAAAGGTTCCCGGGGAGTCCAGAATCCCCACTAGTGTGCAGCTATAGCGGTGCCTAAACACAATGCTACTTCGGATTCCTAAGCCACTTTACATGTTTCTCTTTATGGGCAGAGCCGGTTCAGATACGTGTATACACGCGGCAACCCCGTATCACATACACCATCACCGTTCTTCCCCACTCCGGTTATCAAATGACAATTAAAGGGAAAGGTGTCCCCGTGAACGTAGCCAAGGTGGTCTCTGTTTTACCCCTGTAGAAATGATCCACTATGAAGGGAAATGGGATCTGTCACTCACCCACCTCGCCGACCACACGGTTTGCCAACAGTAATAACATTCCATCCAAAATTGGCATGCGTTGGATGGTCGACTTCACCCAACATCAAGAAGATTATCAACATAAACATGCAAAGAGGATATCAAATCCTAATATCAATCAATCAATCACACACTAGGGTTCATCCATGTCCCCAAGAACTATGGTAACTACTCACACATGAAGGCAACAAACATCATACCACCGAAGAAGGAAATCATAAATGAATCGCACATGTAATACACAAGTTATTCCTCTAGGATTCTTGATATTACAATAGGGAAGAAGGTAGATGATGATGATGATGATGATGATGATGATGATGATGATGATAGTGGGGATGGTGTTGGAGCCGCCTTGATGCAGATGGTGGAGGCGGTGGCCTCCTCTTGTCGATTCCTCTCTCCGAATCACTCTGGTGGCTAAGGTTCCTACTCTAGACGAGTTTCTGGAGTCTCTGGGCGTCTCATCCATGATCCGCCTTCACGAGGCGAATATAATTGATCCAGCGGGGGTGATGACACTCCATACGACCGCTCATACGGGCGGGCGGGGTTGTATGGAACACCGTCTTTTGCTCCAGATCTCCTGCGGTGACTGCCTCTTTGTTCATTTTACTCCTTCTCTTGTGGTAGGTGATTATCACTTTAATTATGTGATTCCACTACCATTTTATGACATTTCTTCTGTATAATAATTTTTGGGTCCAAAAAGCTTTATCTGAGGAAAACGAGAAAAAGAAGTGCACCTACGCGATAAAATTCCATGAAGCCTGTAGAGTAGGCACAAAAATATTAACAAAATAACCACATAATTTCGACTCATCATCTGCCCCCCTTTCTACAGGAATAACTTCTGTGAAAGGCAGTAGGGAATCAGAGAGACCTAGCCGCTGCCACTCCATTCAGAACAGAGAGAGATGAGATCCCGAGAAGAAGAAACCCCAGAGATCTTTCTTGATTTCTTTGTCCCTTCACATTCATTTTATCGCCTGATCACTGCTGTAATAGGAATTTCAAGTTGTAAGATTAGGGTGTATAACTCTATTCATAGTCATATGGAGATTGAGACTTGTTGAATCATTCATCTTATTGTGGATCTTCACGTTTGTTACACCCCGAGAATCATGCTACAGTAATCTCCCCCTAATGGTGCCATGTCATCACCCTTTTTGCTGAGCTAATTGTCACTTGATCAAAATTCAAGTCAAACTAAAATTTAAAATAAAGTAAAATAATAACAATTATTATTATTATTCAAAAGCAAATAAAAATGTTCATTGGGTTGCAAATATTCACTACCTAATTTTCTTGAAGAAACCAAGATTATTTGAATTAACAGTTTGTCCCTAGCAACAATTTTGTGGACCAAAATAAAAGTATGAAGCCATTTAAATTCTAAGTGCAATTTTAAGCATTTCCAAATGCCTTGAAAAATTGTGAGCAGCTTCAAAGTATTGTGTGTGATTTATTTAGAAAGTTTCACAAACAAAAAAAATCAATTGCTATAAAGCATAAACAAAATAATGAAAAAGGGAAAAAGAAAATAAAAAGCCCCCACTGTGAGGCCCAGCCCACCCCGGTGTCTCCCTCTTCCTTTGTTCACCTGAGGGGATCGTGGCGGCCATGGCCACCGATGGCGCCGTGGAGACCATCCCACGACTCGTCTAGTGGATAAGGAGGCCACCCCAACCCCCTTGCAAACCCTAGCCGTCTTTTTCCTTTCCCCTACCCCTCGTTCTCTTTCCCTGAGATCCGTCGAATGGAGTCATCGTCGAAGACGTGCTCCGGGACCTCCCCGATCTGTTGCGAGCTGTTCAGGAGGGCCGCTGCAGTCAACCTCATCCTCTCCCTCCATCAATTCAGATGAATACACTCCTATGTCGTTGCCATCACCATCGCCTCCACCCATGACCGTCGCATCCTGCCACCTCGACCCACAGCTCCGGCGCCTCCGCGAGCCCTGATACGTCCATTTTGCATCATGCTTTTATATCGATATTTATTGCATTATGGACTGTTATTACACGTAATGTCACGATACGTATGGCTATTCTCTCTTATTTTACAAGGTTTACATGAAGAGGGAGAATGCCGGTAGCTGGGATTCTGGGCTGGAAAAAGAGCAAATATTAGAGACCTATTCTGCACAGCTCCAAAAGTCCTGAAACTCCATGAAAGTCATTTTTGGAATTAATAAAAAATACTGGCGAAAGAATCAGCTTTAGGGGGCCCACACCCTGTCCACAAGGGTGGGGGCGCGCCCACCCCCTTAGGGCGCGCCCCCTACCTCGTGGGCCCCTTGACAGGCCTCCGGTGCCCATCTTCTACTATATGAAGTCTTTTACCCTAGAAAAAAATCATAAGAAAGCTTACGGGACGAAACTCCGCCTCCACGAGGCGAAACCAATCCAAGGCTCCGGCGGAGCTTTTCTGTCGGGGAAACTTCCCTCGAGGGGGGGGGGATCATCACCATCGTCATCACCAACGATCCTCTCATCGGGAGGGGGTCAATCTCCATCAACATCTTCACCAGCACCATCTCCTCTCAAACCCTAGTTCATCTCTTGTATCCAATCTTTGTCCCAAAACCTCAGATTGGTACCTGTGGGTTGCGAGTAGTGTTGATTACTCCTTGTAGTTGATGCTAGTTGGTTTATTTGGTGGAAGAGCATATCTTCAGATCCTTAATGCATATCAATACCCCTCTGATTATGAATATGAATATGATTTGTGAGTAGTACGTTTGTTCCTGAGGACATGGGAGAAGTCTTTCTATAAGTAGTCATGTGAATTTGGTATTCGTTCGATATTTTGATGAGATGTATGTTGTCTATCCTCTAGTGGTGTTATGTGAACGTCGACTACATGACACTTCACCATTATTTGGGCCTAGAGGAAGGCATTGGGAAGTAATAAGTAGATGATGGGTTCCTAGAGTGACAGAAGCTTAAACCCTAGTTTATGCGTTGCTTCGTAAGGGGCTGATTTGGATCCACATGTTTCATGCTATGGTTAGGTTTACCTTAATACTTCTTTTGTAGTTGCGGATGCTTGCCATAGGGGTTAATCATAAGTGGGATGCTTGTCCAAGAAAGGGCAGTACCCAAGCACAGGTCCACCCACATATCAAATTATCAAAGTAACGAACGCGAATCATATGAGCATGATGAAAACTAGCTTGACGATAATTCCCATGTGTCCTCGGGAGCGCTTTTCTCATATAAAAACTTGTCCAGGCTTGTCCTTTGCTACAAAAAGGATTGGGCCACCTTGCTGCACCTTATTTACTTTCATTGCTTGTTACCTGTCACAAATTATCTTATCACAAAACTATTTGTTACCTACAATTTCAGTGCTTGCAGAGAATACCTTACTGAAAACCGCTTGTCATTTCCTTCTGCTCCTCGTTGGGTTCGACACTCTTACTTATCGAAAGGACTACGATAGATCCCCTAGACTTGCGGGTCATCAAGACTCTTTTCTGGCGCCGTTGCCGGGGAGTTTAATTGTCTTTGGTAAGTGGAACTTGGTAAGGAAAAATTTATATAGTGTGCTGAAATTTACTGTCACTTGTTACTATGGAAACTAATCCTTTGAGGGGCTTGTTCGGGATATCTTCACCCCGACCAGTAGAGCAAAGAGTTGCTCCTCAACCTACTGAACCTACTGAAAATGTTTACTTTAAAATTCCTTCGGGTATGGTAGAGAAACTGCTAGCTAATCCTTTTACAGGAGATGGAACATTACATCACGACTTGCACCTAATCTATGTAGATGAAGTTTGTGGATTATTTAAGCTTGCGGGTATGCCTGAGGATGTTATCAAGAATAAGTTATTCCCTTTATCTTTGAAGGGAGGCGCATTGACATGGTATAGGCTATGTGATGATATGGGATCTTGGGACTATAGACGATTGAAATTGGAATTTCACCAGAAGTTTTATCCTATGCATCTTGTTCATCGTGATCGTAATTACATATATAATTTCTGGCCTTGCGAAGGAGAAAGCATAGCTCAAGCTTGGGGGAGGCTTAAGTCAATGTTATATTCATGCCCCAATCATGAGCTCTCAAGAGAAATGATTATTCAAAAAAAATTATGCTCGGCTTTCTCTCAACAGCCGCACCATGCTTGATACTTCTTGTGCTGGCTCTTTTATGATGAAGACTATTGAATTCAAGTGGAATTTATTGGAAAGAATTAAACGCAACACTTAAGATTGGGATTCCGACGATGGTAAGGAGTCAGGTATGACACCTAAGTTTGATTGTGTTAAATCTTTTATGGATACCGATGTTTTTCGTGGATTTAGCACTAAATATGGACTTGACTCTGAGATAGTAGCTTCCTTCTGTGAATCATTTGCTACTCATGTTGATCTCCCTAAGGAGAAGTGGTTTAAATACAATCCTCCAACTAAAGTAAAAGTAGTTGCACCTATTAAAGTTGAATAAAATACTATCACTTATAATGATCCTATTGTTCATACTACATATATTGAGAAACCACCTTTCCCTGTTAGGATGAAAGATCATGCTAAAGCTTCAACTGTGGTTCATAAGAGTAATACTAGAACATATACACCTCCTGAGCAAATTAAAGTTGAACCTAGTATTGCTATGGTTAAAGATCTCTTGGCTGATAATATTGATGGGCATGTTATTTATTTCTGTGATGAAGCTGCTAGAATCACTAGACCCGATGCTAAGAAACATAGACCCGTAGTAGGCATGCCTGTTATTTCTGTTAAAATAGGAGATCATTGTTATCATGGCTTATGTGATATGGGTGCTAGTGCTAGTGCGATACCTCATTCTTTATATGAAGAAATTATGCATGACATTGCACCTGCTGAGATAGAAGATATTGATGTTACAATTAAGCTTGCCAATAGAGATACTATTTCACCCATTGGGATTGTTAGAGATGTTGAAGTCTTGTGTGGGAAAGTTAAATATCCTGCTGATTTTCTTGTTCTTGGTTCCCCACAAGATGACTTTTGTCCCATTATATTTGGTAGACCCTTCCTGAATACTGCTAATGCTAGAATTGATTGCGAAAAAGATGTTGTCACGATTGGCTTGGATGATATGACTCATGAGTTTAATTTTGCTAAATTTCGTAGACAACCCCATGATAAAGAATTGTCTAGTAAGGATGAAATTATTGGTCTTGCTTCTATGGTTGTGCCTTCTACTGATCCTTTAGAACAATATTTGCTACCATGAAAATGGTATGTTTATGAATGAAAGAAGGGAAATAGATGAAGTATTCTTTAAACAAGGACCCATTCTGAAACACAACTTACCTATTGAAATCCTATGGGATCTTCCTCCACCTAAGGGTGATCCCGTGTTTGAGCTTAAACCATTACCTGATACTCTTAAATATGCTTATCTTGATGAAAAGAAGATATATCCTGTTATTATTAGTGCTAACCTTTCAGAGCAGGAAGAGGAAAGATTATTGAAAACTCTGAAGAAGCACCGTGCTGCTATTGGATATACTCTTGATGATCTTAAGGGCATTAGTCCCACTCTATGCCAACACAAAATTAAGTTGGAAGAATACGCCAAACCAATTATTGATCACCAACGAAGGTTAAATCCTAAGATGAAGGAAGTGGTAAGAAAGGAAATACTCAAACTCCTTGAGGTAGGTATAATTTATCCCATTGCTGATAGTAAGTGGGTAAGGACTGTCCATTGTGTCCCTAAGAAGGGAGGTATTACTGTTGTTCCTAATGATAAAGATGAATTGATCCCACAAAGAATTATTACAGGTTATAGGATGGTAATTGATTTCTGTAAATTAAATAAAGCTACTAAAAATGATCATTATCCTTTACCTTTTATTGATCAAATGCTAGAAAGACTATCCAAACATACACATTTTTGCTTTCTAGACGGTTACTATGGTTTCTCTCAAATACCCGTGTCAGCAGATGATCAAGAAAAGACCACTTTTACTTGCCCTTTCGGTACTTTTGCTTATAGATGTACGCCTTTTGGTTTATGTAATGCACCTGCTACTTTTCAAAGATGCATGATGGCTATATTCTCTGACTTTTGTGAAAAGATTTGTGAGGTATTCATGGATGATTTCTCCATTTATGTATCCTCTTTTGATGATTGCTTGAGCAACCTTGAATGAGTTTTGCAGAGATGCGAAGATACTAGTCTTGTTTTGAGCTGGGAGAAGTGTCACTTTATGGTTAACGAAGGCATTGTCTTGGGGCATAAAATGTCTGAAAAAGGTATTGAAGTTGATAAAGCTATAGTTGATGCAATAGAAAAGATGTCGTGTCCCAAGGACATCAAAGGTATAAGAAGTTTCCTTGGTCATGCCGGTTTTTATAGGAGGTTCATTAAGGACTTTTCTAAAATCTCTAGGCCTCTGACTAATCTATTATAAAATATATTCCTTTTGTCTTCAATGATGATTGTGTAGAAGCATTTGAAATACTTAAGAAAGCTTTAATTTCTGCACCTATTGTTCGACCACCTGATTGGAATTTACCCTTTGAAATTATGTGTGATGCTAGTGATTATGTTGTAGGTGCTATTCTAGGACAAAGAGTTGATAAGAAACTAAATGTTATTCAATATGCTAGTAAAACTCTAGACGGTGCCCAAAGAAATTATGCTACTACTGAAAAAAAAATTTAGCAGTTGTATTTGCTTGTGATAAGTTTAGACCTTATATTGTTGATTCTAAAGTAACTATTCACACTGATCATGCTGCTATTAAATATCTTATGGAAAAGAAAGATGCTAAACCTAGACTTATTAGGTGGGTTCTCTTGCTACAAGAATTTGATTTACATATTATTGATAGAAAGGGAGCTGAGAATCCCGTTGCAGACAACTTGTCTAGGTTAGAGAATATTCTTGATGACCCACTACCTATTAATGATAGCTTTCCTGATGAACAATTAGTTGTCATAAATGCTTCACGTACTGCTCCATGGTATGCTGATTATGCTAATTATATTATTGCTAAATTCATACCACCTAGTTTTACATACCAGCAAAAGAAAAAGTTTTTCTATGATTTAAGACATTACTTCTGGGATGACCCACACCTTTACAAAGAAGGAGTAGATGGTGTCATTAGACGTTGTGTACCTGAGCATGAACAGGAACAGATCCTACGCAAGTGTCACTCCGAGGCATATGGAGGACACCATGCCGGAGATAGAACTGCACATAAGGTATTGTAATCTGGTTTTTATTGGCCTACTCTCTTCAAAGATGCCCGTAAGTTTGTCTTGTCTTGTGATGAATGTCAAAGAATTGGTAATATTAGTAGACGTCAAGAAATGTCTATGAACTATTCTCTTGTTATTGAACCATTTGATGTTTGGGGCTTTGATTATATGGGACCTTTTCCTGCCTCTAATGGGTATACACATATTTTAGTTGCTGTTGATTACGTTACTAAGTGGGTAGAAGCTATTCCAACTAGTAGTGATGATCATAACACCTCTATTAAGATGCTTAAAGAATTTATTTTTCTGAGGTTTGGAGTCCCTAGATACTTAATGACTGATGGTGGTTCACATTTTATTCATGGTGCTTTTCGTAAAATGCTTGCTAAGTATGATGTTAATCATAGAATTGCATCTCCTTGTCACCCACAGTCTAGTGGCCAAGTAGAGCTGAGTAACAGAGAGCTTAAATTAATTTTACAAAAGACTGTTAATAGATCTAGAAAGAATTGGTCCAAGAAACTTGATGATGCATTATGGGCTTATAGAACTGCATATAAAAATCCTATGGGTATGTCTCCATATAAAATGGTTTATGGAAAGGCATGTCATTTACCTCTTGAACTAGAACATAAAGCATATTGGACTATTAAAGAGCTCAATTATGATTTCAAACTTGCCGGTGAGAAGAGGTTGTTTAACATTAGCTCACTTGATGAATGGAGAACCCAAGCTTATGAAAATGCCAAACTATTTCAGGAAAAGGTTCAAAGATGGCATGACAAAAGGATACAAAAGCGTGAGTATAATGTAGGTGACTATGTGTTGCTTTTCAACTCTCGTTTAAGACTTTTTGCAGGAAAACTTCTCTCTAAACGGGAAGGCCCTTATGTTATCGAGGAAGTCTATTGTTCTAGTGCCATAAAAATCAACAACTTCGAGGGCACAAAGCCGAAGGTGGTGAACGATCAAAGAATCAAACATTATATCTTAGGTAACCCAATAAATGTTGAGACTAACGTTATTGAAACCGTAACCCCGGAGGAATACATAAGGGACACTTTCCAGAATGTTTCAGACTCCGAAAAGGAATAGGTACGTGGTACGGTAAGTAAACCGACTCCAAATTAATTCTAACAACAGTATTTCTCCGTTTTGGAATATTTAAGAAAATAGGAAAATAAGAAGTAGTCCGGGAAGGACACGAGGCGTCCACGAGGGTGGAGGGCGCGCCCTACCCCCCTGGGCGCGCCCCCTGCCTCGTGGGCACCTCGTGTGTTCTCCGGACTCTGTTTTCGTGCACGATACTTCTTTTGGTCGGTAAAAATTCATTATATAATCTCCCGGGGGTTTTGACCGTATCACGCAAATATCCTCTGTCTTTGTTTCGAGTTGTTTTCTGTCAGATTTGTCAAGGCCAGGCATCATGTCGTCACCCTCCTCCAACAATGAAGGCAATGATGCTTGGCTGATGAAGATGGAGCTGAAGAGAGAAGAACGCAGGGAGATCAACGAGGAGGATAGGATCAAGAAGGCTACGGAGGATAAAGCTCCGGCGGGAGAAGAAGAAAACATCCAACCTCTTCCCGACCTCTTTACCCCAACTGAGATTGAAGCTTTCAAGACGATTGAGTTAGCTCGCATACATAACAAGTATCTCACACGTGAAAATATTTTGTTGAAGGATCATATCATTGCACTCAAGGGCATTATCCGCAAGTTGGAAGAGCTCCTACGCTCGATGTGCGACTATCCATCACCATCTTCTTCGCCAGAAAAGGAGACATAATCACATGGGTATGGGCACTCCCCTTGGCAACTTCCAAGCTTGGGGGAGGTGCCCCGATATCGTATAATCATCACACTCCTATCTTTACAGTTTTTCTTAGTGCGATCCTTTTTAGTGATATCTCGATCTAGTAGAATAAAGTTTTGGTAAGAATTAGTTTTGAGTTTTTCCTTAAGGTCTCTTTATGTAATCGAGTCCGTGAGCTATATATATTAAAGATTAGTGTTGAGTCAAGGCTGTTGCTATCTTGCTATGATCTTGAGAAAATAAAAAGAATAAAAAGAAATAAAAGAGACCATATTGATTTTATGGATAGTAATGACTTCACACATAAAAAGTATGAGGCATAAAAGTTGTTGAGAGTTGGCAAACATAGTTTTGGTCATCGTTGCAATTAATAGGAAGTAATAAAGAAAGAGAGGTTCTCACATACAAATATACTATCTTGGACATCTTTTATGATTGTGAGCACTCATTAAAATACGACATGCTAAAAGAGTTGATATTGGACAAGGAAGACAACGTAATGGGTTATGTTTTCTCACATCTTAGTTAAAGTATATTGTCATGGATCGTCCAACATGTTGAGATTGCCTTTCCCCCTCATGCTAGCCAAATTCCTTGCACCAAGTAAAAATTACGTGTGCTTCCAAAATACCCTTAAACCAGTTTTGCCATGAGAGTCCACCATATCTACCTATGGATTGAGTAAGATCCTTCAAGTAAGTTGTCATGTTGCATGCAATAAAAATTGCTCTCTAAATATGTATGACTTATTAATGTGGAGAAAATAAGCTTTATACGATCTTGTGATATGGAAGTAATAAAAGCGACGAACTGCATAATAAAGGTTCATATCACAAGTGGCATTATAAAGTTATGTTCTTTTGCATTAAGATTTCGTGCATCCAACCATAAAAGCACATGACAACCTCTGCTTCCCTCTTCGAAGGGCCTATCTTTTACTTTATGTCTTATATCTTATACAAGAGTCAGGGTGATCTTCACCTTTCCTTTTTACATTTTATCCTTTGGCAAGCACCTCGTGTTGGAAAGATCCTGATATATATATATATATCCAATTGGATGTAAGTTAGCATGAACTATTATTGTTGACATTACCCTTGAGGTAAAACATTGGGAGGCAACACTATAAGCCCCTATCTTTCTCTATGTCTGATTAAAACTCCATAAACATAAGTATTACGTGAGTGTCAGCAATTGTGGAAGACTAAATGATAGTTGAGTATGTGGACTTGCTAAAAAGCTCTTATGTTGACTCTTTCCTATGTTATGATAAATTGCAATTGCTTCAATGACTGAGATTTTAGTTTGTTAGTTCTCAATGAAGTTTCTGAATCATACTTGACATTGTGAATAGATTGTTACTTGAGCATAAGAAATCATATGACAATATATATATGTTGCTGTTATAAGAATGATCATGATGCCCTCATGTCCATATTTTATTTTTATTGACACCTCTATCTCTAAACATGTGGACATATTTTTCGATATCGGCTTCCGCTTGAGGACAAGCGATGTCTAAGCTTGGGGGAGTTGATACGTCCATTTTGGATCATGCTTTTATATCGATATTTATTGCATTATGGACTGTTATTACACGTTATGTCACGATACTTATGGCTATTCTCTCTTATTTTACAAGGTTTACACAAAGAGGGAGAATGCCAGCAGCTGGGATTCTGGGCTGGAAAAGGAGCAAATATTAGAGACCTATTCTACACAGCTCCAAAAGTGCTGAAACTCCACGAAAGTCATTTTTGGAATTAATAAAAAATACTGGCGAAAGAATCAGCGTCAGGGGGCCCACACCCTGTCCACGAGGGTGGGGGGCGCACCCACCCCCCTAGGGTGCGCCCCCTGCCTCGTGGACCCCCTAACAGGCCTCCGGTGCCCATCTTCTGCTATATGAAGTCTTTTACCCTGAAAAAAAATCATAAGCAAGCTTACGGGACGAAACTCCGCCACCACGAGGCGGAACCAATCTAGAGCTTTGGCGGAGCTGTTCTGCCGGGTAAACTTCCCTCCGGGAGGGGGAAATCATCACCATCGTCATCACCAACGATCCTCTCATCGGGAGGGGGTCAATCTCCATCAACATCTTCACTAGCACCATCTCCTCTCAAACCCTAGTTCATCTCTTGTATCCAATCTTTGTACCAAAACCTCAGATTGGTACCCGTGGGTTGCTAGTAGTGTTGATTACTCCTTGTAGTTGATGCTAGTTGGTTTATTTGGTGGAAGATCATATGTTCAGATCCTTAATGCATATCAATACCCCTCTAGTTATGAACATGAATATGATTTGTAGTAGTACGTTTGTTCCTGAGGATATGGGAGAAGTCTTGCTATAAGTAGTCATGTGAATTTGGTATTCGTTCGATATTTTGATGAGATGTATGTTGTCTATCCTCTAGTGGTGTTATGTGAACGTCGATACATGGCACTTCACCATTATTTGGGCCTAGAGGAAGGCATTGGGAAGTAATAAGTAGATGATGGGTTGCTAGAGTGACAGAAGCTTAAACCCTAGTTTATGTGTTGCTTTGTAAGGGGCTGATTTGGATCCACATGTTTCATGATATGGTTAGGTCTACCTTAATACTTCTTTTGTAGTTGCAAATGCTTGCAATAGGGATTACTCATAAGTGGGATGCTTGTCCAAGAAAGGGCAGTACCCAAGCACTGGTCCACCCACATATCAAATTATCAAAGTAACGAACGCGAATCATATGAGCGTGATGAAAACTAGCTTGATGATAATTCCCATGTGTCCTCGGGAGCGCTTTTCTCATATAAGAACTTGTCCGGGGTTGTCCTTTTCTAAAAAAGGATTGGGCCACCTTGCTGCACCTTATATACTTTCATTGCTTGTTACTCGTTACAATTATCTTATCACAAAACTATCTATTACCTACAATTTCAGTGCTTGAAGAGAATACCTTACTGAAAACCGCTTGTCATTTCCTTATGCTCCTTGTTGGGTTCGACACTCTTACTTATCGAAAGGACTACAATAGATCCCCTACACTTGTGGGTCATCAAGCCCCTCCAACCTCTCCCTTGCACTCTCTGTGAGGCTTTGCATCGATCCCTTGCTTTCCCCCCTCTATTCCATATCTATAGCCGCCACCCGCGTCCTCCTATGGCCACGGTCGTAGCCCTGCTCCCGCAGGGTGCGTCTCGCTCTGGCCGCGCAGCCGCCGCACCACCCGGGCGCTCCTTGGTCACGTGGCCACACCCACAGGGCGCCCAGCTCATGCCCTGCCTCGCCCGGGGCTGCACTTGTCGCGCCTGCCTGCGTGTGGACGTGCCCCACTGCTCATGGCCGCCTCCGCCTCTGCCCGACCGCACCCGCCTCCATCGACTGTTGCTGGCTGGGCCCCTGCCTTGCTCTGCACCCTCATGCACAAGTCCCGCCACGCCCACGCGCATGTGTCGCCGCCCGCGTCGCTGGCTATCACGCTCGCGCGCGTCCATGCAAGTCCATAGCACCGGTGCGGCTCAACATGCCACCGTCACCGCTACACTGCACCCCTTCCGTCCCACAACCACCATTCGATGCGCGCGGCCCCCAGCTTTCCAACAATGCCATCCGTGCATGCTCTCGTCACTAGAAACGGCTGGGCGGCCAACTCCGGCGTGCTCGGCCTCGCCGGCAATAACCTGCTGATGTGGCATCATCATTAGGCGCCTAATGACGCATCTAATTAGCCCATTGGTCACTTACAACTGGGCCCCATCTGTTTTAATTAGGGTAATTGATTCGGTTAAAAAAACAATCCTATGTCACTTACAAGTAGGACCCACTTCACTGTTTAATGGATAAGGTTTAGTTTATCCCCTCTCACTGACATATGGGTCCCAGTCGACCTTTGACCAGTCAGCGTCATACACACACTGTTGTCTGCCCCCACTTTTAACGTCATACACATTGTTGTGTGTACCTCTGGGTGCACATAGCATTTGTCCATTTAATACTTTGTTAAATTAAATAAATACTGAAAATCATTTAAATTTTGAAAAATCATAGAAAATAATCTGTAACTCAGATGAAAATAATTTATATATGAAAATTGATTAGAAAAATAAGACGAATCCGAATATGCCATCCACATACCTGTCACGCGCATCCAACAATGCAAACATGGAACCTTCCCCTCAGATTCGTTTGTCCATTATTGCCTGAGCCGGAAAAATATTCCCGGATATTTCCAGCTCCACCTATAACACTTAGCACTGCATTAGGTCACCCCGTAGCATAACATACTGTCATATCATGCTTTCTGTTGCATTTGTATGCCTGTTATTTATTGTTGCTCCCCCTCATTCTTCTTCGGTAGACCCCGAGACTGCTGCCGATACCCTTGTGATCGACTACATCAACGACGACCCCTCATTCTCGGCAGAGCAACCAGGCAAGCAAAGCCCCCTTGACCATTCCTATATCGCCCATTCTTTCTCTCTGATGCTTGCATTAGATTTTGCTACTGTTGATCGATAGCTCCTATTCTGATGCATATCTTGCTTTTGTAACCTGCTATTGTTACTTAACATGTTATCCTATATGCTTAGTATATGTTGGTTAGTGATCCATTAGTGACCCCTCACCCTTGTTGCATCACTTTGTTACCGGCGACTCGATCAATGTGATCAACGACCAGAGACCGACACATCACCGACCCTCCCCCTTAGTTGCACAACTCTACAGAGCTACTATCGAGTGCCGAGGGTGATACTTCATATCACACTCCCGATGATATCTCTGTAGCATAGCTAATTGGTCGTGGAGTACTGAGGGTGATTACTCATTCACCACTCCCGATGATGACTCTATCATGCAACACCTCAGAGGAGGTATGCCTAAGATATAAAGGAGAGAAACCTCCAAAAGAGAAGAACTGGCATAACCTCCAACGTCGAAAACATCATAGAAGATGCATGTAAACTCCATTTTCAATGAACTCAAGCTTGTCATCAAGATGAACATAAGCTCTAAATCTCACAAGGATAAGAACCAAACAAGAACCAACAAATATGATGCAAGGATGCAATGGTTTGAGCTCTCTACGAACGAAACGATCAAGCTACTCATCAAGAGCCCTCCTTGATAGTACATCAATCGAACCTATAACCCGGTCTCCCAACTACCACCATGAGACCGGTAAAATAGAAAACCGATCAAGGGCAAACCTTTGCCTTGCACATAGTCCACTTGAGCTAGATGATGATGATCTTGACTCCCTCAAGTTGGACCACCTTTGTTGATTGCGTTGGCTCGATGAAGACTAATTGATTGCTCCCCCATACTCCACTGTGGGTGAACCACTCTTTGGCACATCTTCAGAAGTCCATTGACACCACAATGGACGACAAGCTTCAAGCAGTTGATCTCTTCGTGATGCTCCACTTGACCTTGCACACCGCACCACTTGATGTCATCCTATCCATGGATTGTATGATATCTTCCTCTTGACACAAGCCTACGGAAACATACCTAACACCACATAGAACTCTCACGTAGACCATGAGTTAGTACACAAAGTGTAATGGACAATGCTTACCATACCATGGGATCACTTGATCCCTCTTGGTACATCTTCTACGCTTTGTGTGTTGATCAACTTGAATCACTCTTTGTACTTAGTCGGTAACCCCTCGGTACTCCGAAAAATACCCGAACCTCTCCGGAACCATTCCGGTGTCCGAATATAACCTTCCAATATACCAGTCTTTACCTCTCGACCATTTCGAGACTCCTCGTCATGTCCTTGATCTCATCCGGGACTCCGAACTACCTTTGGTCACTGAGGGAGTCCTGGATTTGGGGGTCCTCGGACAGCCGGACTATATGCTTATGCCAGACTGTTGGACTATGAAGATACAAGATTGAATACTTCGTCCTGTGTCCGGGTGGGACTCTCCTTTGCGTGGAAGGCAAGCTTGGTGATTCGGATGTGTATATCTCCTTCTCTGTAACCGACTCTATGTAACCTAGCCCCCTCTAGTGTCTATATAAACCGGAGGGTTTAGTCCGTAGTACAACAACAATCATAATCATAGGCTAGCTTCTAGGGTTTAGCCTCTACGATCTCATGGTAGATCAACTCTTGTAATACTCATATCATCAAGATCAATCAAGCAGGAAGTAGGGTATTACCTCCATAGAGAGGGCCCAAACCTGGGTAAACATCGTGTCCCCCGCCTCCTGTTACCACTAGCCTCAGACGCATAGTTCGGACCCCTACCCGAGATCCGCCGGTTTTGTCACCGACATTGGTGCTTTCATTGAGAGTTCCACTGTGTCGTCATTGTAAGGCTTGATGGCCCCCTCAATCATCTATAACGATGAAATCCAGGGCGAGACTGTTCTCCCTGGACAGATCTTCGTATTCAGCGGCTTCGCACTGCGGGCCAACTCGCTTGGCCATCTAGAGCAGATCGATAGCTATGCCCCTGGCCATCAGGTCAGGTTTGGAAGCCTGAATTACACTGCCGACATCCGCGGAGACTTGATCCTCGATGGACTTGAGCCCACGACAGGTGCGCCCTATGGCTGCAATGAGCATGACTTAGATCTGCCATCAGACGACGATCAGGAGATCACACCTGCGGCTGCCTTGGCCCTAGGCCCAAAACAGGTCACGCCATTCATGGACGGGGGGCTAGACCCCACCGTGGAGGCCGCATACTCTACGGCGTTGGAGCCGAAAACAGACTTAGCCTCTATCGAGGCCTGTGCCATCGGACCCCCGGACTCGTCTCTGGATACGGGTTTCGAACCGCGTGTGTCCGCGCCCGTCAAAACAGATCGGGCACCGATCTTGGAGTTCACCTCCGCGGACGTCTGTCAGCACTCGCCCTTGGGCGACGTGTTAAATTCGTTAAGATCTCTCTCCTTGTCAGGAGATTCTTGGCCGAACTATGTCCGGGTTGAGTGGGAAACGGACGAATTTCGCCGCCCACCCACCACCCACTTGATAGCCACTGTCGATGACTTGACCGACATGCTCGACTTCGACTCCGAAGACATCGACGGTATGGACAATGATGCGGGAGAAGAAGAGGAACCACCGCCCAAAGGGCGATGGACAGCCACCTCATCATATGACATTTACATGGTGGATACTCCCAAAGAAGATAATGGCGAGGATAAAAAGGATACAGGTAAGGACAAACCTCCCGAAAAGTAGCCGAAGCGCCAACATCAGCGGCGCCGCTCCAAAGCCCTCCACAACAAAAACAACAATGACGACACAAGAAAGAACAATACCCCAGATGACTCTAAGGATAACGACGACCCCATAGACCCAGCGATAGAGCAGGATGAGCTAGGGGACGGCAAACACAGTCCGGGGCCGCAGTTCAATCACGGTGATGCCAAAGACAAGCCTTATAAACCTGTCTCCGGTGAGGAGAACAATCCGGATGATGACGCACGCACCATACCGGAGAAGCACTTGGAACAAGAAAACCTCCACAGAAGGCTTATCGCCACCGTGAGGAGCTTGAAGAAGCAGAAGCAAAGGCTTAAGGCCGCACAGGATACGCTCAACCACAGATGGAATAAAGTGCTCGACGCTAAAGAACACGGTGGCGATCGCCACCCAAAAAGCTACCCAAAGCACAAGCTGCTGCCCGAATTCAACGATGAGTCTAGAGAGCCCACCCCGCCGAAAAACAATACAGCCGAGCGGCCGGATCGACCATCCCGTGGCCGAGACAGAGCGGTGGATGATGCCGCAGACAATTTAGCACACGATCTACATGAGCACCTTGACAAGAGAGCTGGTACGACCAGGACCATCTATGGGTCTTGGAAGCGTGTCCCTGCGCAAGGTCATGGCAACCAAACTGCCTATACTAATCAACTACCAGCTTAGAACCAACATCAAAAACTATAGCCGTCGGACCCACGCCACGACACATCTAGATACAGGGGCGCTGCGCACCCCCTGTGCTTCACCGATGAGGTGCTGGACCATGAATTTCCAGAGGGGTTTAAACCCGTGAACATCGAGGCATACGACGGAACAACAGACCCTGCAGTCTGGATTGAGGACTTCATTCCTCACATCCATATGGCTCGCGGAGACGATCTCCATGCCATCAAATACCTACCCCTCAAGTTTAAAGGACCAGCTCAACACTGGTTGAAAAGCCACCCCGCAAATTCCATTTGAAGCTGGGAGGAACTCGAGGATGCTTTCAGGGCTAATTTTCAAGGGACATATGTCCAACCTCCGGACGCAGACGATTTAAGCCACATAGTCCAACAGCCCGGAGAGTCAGCCCGTAAACTTTGGAACAGATTCTTCACTAAGAAGAACCAAATCGTCGACTTCCCGGATGCCGAAGCCTTAACGGCTTTCAAACACAGTATCCGGGACAAAGGGCTCACCAGCCACCTTGGCCAGGAAAAGCCAAGGACAATGGCAGCCCTAACAAGCCTTATGACCCGCTTTTGCGTGGGCGAGGACAGTTGGTTGGCCCATAGCGGCACCAGCGACCCAAGCACATCCGAAATCAGGGACGGCAATAGGAAGCCGCGACGCAACAAAAACAAGCGTCGAAATAATGAAGATAGCCCAGACAACACGTGGGTAAACGCCAGATTCAGGGGCTCTTGACCCGATGAACGGAAAAGGCCATTTAAAGGCAGCAGAGATGGACAGTCCAGCCTAAACAAAATTTTAGACAGATCATGTCAGATTCATGGAATCCCCGAAAAACCTGTGAATCACACCAACAGAGAATGCTGGGTTTTCAAGCAGGCCGGTCTTGATAACCCACAAGTGTAGGGGATCGCAACAGTTTTCAATAAGTAAGAGTGTCGAACCCAACGAGGAGCTAAAGGTAGAATAACTATTCCCTCAAGTTCTATCGACCACCGATACAACTCTACGCACGCTTGACGTTCGCTTTACCTAGAACAAGTATGAAACTGGAAGTACTTTGTAGGAGTGATAGGAAAGGTTTGCAAGATAATAAAGAACACGTAAATAAGAACTAGGGGTTGTTTAAATAAAGATGCAAGAAAGTAAATATAGCGAGTGTGAAAAAGTGGTGGTAGGAGTTGTGGAATTGTCCCTAAGCAATTGACTATGTTACTAGACCGGTAATCACTATTGCAATTCTATTTGAGGGAGAGGCATAAACCAACATACTTTCTCTACTTGGATCATATGCACTTATGATTGGAACTCTAGCAAGCATCCGAAAATACTAAAGATTCATTAAGGTAAAACCCAACCATAACATTAAAGCATCAAGTCCCCTTTATCCCATATGCAACAATCTACTTACTCGGGGTTGTGTTTCAGTCACTCACGCAACCCACTATAAGCGAATCATGAACGCATTGCAACACCCTACAGCGGTAATCCCTCACGCTTGCGCGACACGGAGGGCACCATAGGACAGTACCAATAATAAAACATGCAACTCAAACCAATCATAGCAATTCATCAATCACCGGTAGGACAATAGAAATCTATTCAGACATCATAGGATGGCAACACATCATTGGAAAATAATATGAAGCATAAAGCACCATGTTCAAGTAGAGGATACAACAGGTTGCGGGAGAGTGGACCGCTGGATATAGAAGGGGGAAGGTGATGGAGATGTTGGTGAAGATGACGGTGGTGTTGGTGAAGATCGCGGTGATGATGATGGCCCCCGGCAGTGCTCCAGCGCTACTGGAAGAAAGGGGGAGAGAGGCCCCATTCTTCTTCTTCTTCCTTGACCTCCTCCCTAGATAGGAGAAGGGTTTCCCCTCTGGTCCTTGGCTCCCATGTCTTGGGAGGGGCGAGAGCCCCTCTGAGATTGGATCTATCTCTCCGTTTCTGCGTTCTCTCTTTCTTCCCCTTCACCGTTTCCTTTATATCTGGAGATCCGTAACTCCGATTGGGGTGAATCTTTCGCCTAGATTTTTCTCGTAAAATTAGCTTTCTTGCCCCAAAAGAAGAGCTTCAACCGCATTACGGGTGGCCCATGAGAGCCCAGGCCACGCCCAGGGGGGAGGGCGCGCCCCCTGTCTCGTGGCCACCCCGGACACCGTTTCACATTGATTCTTCCTCCGGAAAATCCCAAATATTCCAAAATAATTCTCCGTCTGTTTTTATCACGTTTGGATTTCGTTTGATATTGGTTTTCTGTGAACCATAAAACATGCAACAGACAGGAACTGGCACTGGGCACTGGATCAATATGTTAGTACCAAAAATAATATAAAAAGTTGCCAAAAGTGTATGAAAGTTGAAGAATATTGGCATGGAACAATCAAAAATTATAGATACGACGGAGACGTATCAACATCCCCAAGCTTAATTCCTGCTCGTCCTTGAGTAGGTAAATGATAATAAAAAGATAATTTTTGATGTGGAATGCTACCTAGCATAATCTTGATCATATGTCTAATCATGGCATGAATATTAAGACACGAGTGATTCAAAGCAATAGTCTATCATTTGACAAAAAAACAATAATACTTCGAGCGTACCAATAAAGCAATCATGTCTTTTCAAAACAACAAGGTCAAAGCAAGCTTATCCCTACAAAATCATACAGTTTGGCCATGCTTAATTTTCGTCACACAAAATGCCCCATCATGCACAACCCCGATGACGAGCCGAGGAATTGGTTCATACTTTTTAACGCGCTTCAGCTTTTTCAACCCTCATGCAATACATGAGCGCAAGCCATGGATATAGCACTATAGGTGGAATAGAATACAATGATGGAGGTTATGTGGAGAAGACAAAAAAAGGAGAAAGTCTCACATCGACGCGGCTAATCAACGGGCTATGGAGATGCGCATCAATTGATGTCAATGCGAGGAGTAGGGATTGCCATGCAACGAATGCACTAAGAGCTATAAGTGTATGAAAGTTCAAACTGAAAACTAAGTGGGTGTGCATCCAACTTGCTTGCTCATGAAGACCTAGGGCATTTGAGGAAGCCCATCATTGGAATATACAAGCCAAGTTCTATAATGAAAAGTTCCCACTAGTATATGGAAGTGACAACATAAGAGACTCTCTATATGACGAACATGGTGCTACTTTGAAGCACAAGTGTGGAAAAAGGATAGTAACATTGCCCCTTTTCTTTTTTTTTTCTTTTTCTTTCTTTTTGGTGGGTTTCTTTGGCCCCCTTTTTTATTTAGGCTTCTTTGGCCTTTCCTTTTTTTTCTTTTTTTTTCTTTTTCTTTTTTTTTCATGGGGCAATGCTCTATAATGATGATCATCACACTTTTATTTACTTACAACTCGATATTACAACTCGATACTAGAACAAAGATATGACACTATATGAATGCTTTCGGCGGTGTACCGGGATGTGCAATGATCTAGCGTAGCAATGACATCAAAAAAGGACAAGCCATGAAAACATCATGCTAGCTATCTTACAATCATGCAAAGCAATATGACAATAAATGATCAAGTCATGTATATGATGATGATGGAAGTTGCATGGCAATATATCTTAGAATGGCTATGGAAGTACCATAATAGGTAGGTATGGTGGCTGTTTTGAGGAAGATATAATGAGGCTTATATGTGATAGTGCGTATCGTATCACGGGGTTTGGATGCACCGGTGAAGTTTGCACCAACTCTCGAGGTGAGAAAGGGCAATGCACGGTACCGAAGAGGCTAGCAATGATGGAAAGGTAAAAGTGCGTATAATCCATGGACTCACATTAGTCATAAAGAACTCATATACTTATTGCAAGAATTTATTAGCCCTCGAAGCAAAGTACTACTACGCATGCCCCTAGGGGGATAGATTGGTAGGAACAGACCATCGCTCGTCCCCGACTGCCACTCATAAGGAAGACAATCAAAGAAACACCCCATGCTTCAAATTTGTCACACAACGGTTACCATACGTGCATGCTACGGGACTTGCAAACCTCAACACAAGTGTCTCTACAATCCACAACCACCCACTAGCATAACTCTAATATCACCATCTTTATATCGCAAAACTATTGCAAGGAATCAAACATATCATATTCAGCGATCTACAAGTTTATGTAGGATTTTATGACTAACCATGTGAATGGCCAATTCCTGTCATCTCTCTAAATAGATATAAGTGAAGCAAGATAGTTTAATTCTTTCTACAAAAGATATGCCCATGCTCTAACAAATATAAGTGAAGCAAAAGAGCATTCTACAAATGGCGTTTTTTTATGTAAAGAGAAACAGGCAATCCAAACTTCAAATGATATATGTGAAGCATGTGAAGCATTCTATAAAGCCATACTCAAAAGATATAAGTGAAGTGCAAATAGCATTCTATAAATCAATCAAGGACTATATCATACCATCATGGTGCATAAAATAAAAATGAAAACTAAATGCAAAAGACGCTCCAAGACTTGCACATAATGCATAAACGAAACGAATATGAAAACATAACGATACTTGTTGAAGAAAGAGGGGATGCCTTCCGGGGCATCCCCAAGCTTAGACGCTTGAGTCTCCTTGAATATTTACTTGGGGTGCCTTGGGCATCCCCAAGCTTGAGCTCTTTCCTCTCTTCCTTTTCCTCATATCGAAACCTCCTCGTTTAGACACTTCATCCACACAAAACTTGAACAGAAAACTCGGTAAGATCCGTTAGTATAATAAAGCAAATCACCACTCTAAGTACTATTTCAAACCAATCCATATCTTGCTTTTTCATTGTGTCTACTGTAATATAGCTTTTCCATGGCTTAATCCACTGATATAAATTGATAGTTTCATCAAAACAAGCAAACTATGCATCAAAAACAGAATCTGTCAAAAACAGAACAGTCTGTAGCAATCTGAACATCCACCATACTTCTGGTACCCAAAACATTCTACCAAAATTAGAAAAAATAAAAAAGTTGTATATAAAGACAGTGCAAAAGGAATCAGAACCAATTGACGTTCCAGATAAAAATGTAAAATCGCGCACTACAGCCAAAGTTTCTGTCCTGCACCGTACAAACCAACAAGCATTGTAAACATCCTAAAGGCAAACCTTGGCACATTATTTTTATAATACAATGGAATTATACAAGGGGATAATTATTTTTGATGAAAAGTTTCTGTAATAAAGATTCACAAAGTTTCCGTGAGCATGAACATAGTTCAAGGCTAGCTCCCACTTCAACAATGCTTGTCTTTCTCACTTTCACTTTCCTTTTTGAAAAGTTTTTAGGTTCCCCTCTTTTTTTTTGTTTTTAAACTATATAAAAGCACTCAACAGAAATAAATGACTCTCTAAAACTTCCGGGTTGTCTCCCTGGCAGCACTTTCTTTAAAGCCATTAAGCTAGGCATTTAGTGCTCAAGTAATGAATCCACCCGGATCCCAAGGTATATCAAAGCCAATTTTAATTAACAATGATTTGTAATTTAGTAGTGAGCACAAAGTAACATATATCAAGCAATTACAAAGTCTAACTCTCTTCCTATGCATCGGCATGTCATAAAAGAACAATTCATGCACACCAAATAAAGGCCAATGCATAGTATAAGCAATTTCTTGCAATTTTATAGTATGGGAAACATAGAGAGGTGGAGAAATAGTTCCTCTATCATAATAATTGCAAGTAGGAGCAGCAAGCACATGCATATTACATTCATCAAAATCATCATGTGCAATGGTAAAAGGAAACCCATCAATATAATCCTTAATAAGCACAAACTTCTCCGATATAGTGTAGTAGGGAGAATTAAAAAAGATAATAGGACTATCATGCGTGGGTGCAATAGCAACAATTTCATGTTTAACATAAGGAACTATAGCAAGTTCATCTCCATAAGCATAATTCATATTGGCATCTTGGCCACAAGCATAGCAAGCATCATCAAAAGGGGATATTTCAAACAAATTCAAGGGATCATAGCAATCATCCTTCGGTAAGCACGAAGGGGAATTAAACAATGTATGAGTTGAAGAGTTACTCTCATTAGAAGGTGGGCACGGGTAGCTAATCCGCTCTTCCTCCTTTTATTCTTCGCTCTCCTCATCATCTTTTTCATCCAATGAGCTCACGGTTTCATCAATTTCTTCTTCCATAGCTTCCTGCAAAATATTAGTCTCTTCTTGCATAGCGGGTGTCGGTGTCAAAACCGTCGGATCTCGGGTAGGGGGTCCCGATCTGTGCGTCTGAGGCTGATAGTAACAGGAAGCAAGGGACACAATGTTTACCCAGGTTCGGGCCCTCTCGATGGAGGTAAAACCCTACTTCCTGCTTGATTAATGTTGAAGATATGAGTAGTACAAGAGTAGATCTACCACGAGATCGTAGAGGCTAAACCCTAAGAGCTAGCCTATGATGGTATGATTGTAATTGTGATCGGCCTTCTAAGGACCATCCTCTCCGGTTTATATAGACACCAAGAGCTAGGGTTTACAGGGAGTCGGTTACAAGGAAGGAAACATAATATCCGGATCGCCAAGCTTGTCTTCCACGCAAAGGAGAGTCCCATCCGAACACTAGCCGAAGTCTTGAGTCTTGTATCTTGACGCTTCTATAGTCCGGACGATGTATATAGTACGGCTGTCCGGATACCCCCTTATCCAGGACTCCCTTAGTAACCCCTGAACCAGGCTTGAATGACGATGAGTCCGGCGCGCAGTCTTGTCTTCGGCATTGCAAGGCGGGTTCCTCCTTCCGAATACTCCAAGATGGTTATCGAACACGTAGACCGTGTTCGAATCTGCAAGATGATCTTCACATACCACCGTAGAGAGAATGATACTTCAGCTGACAACTTTTTAGATGACGTGATATGTCATTACGATCAGATCGAACCATTTTTTTTCACAACTAGCAAGAGCGCGTATTGCGAGGCGGTTTCCTTGACACGTCTTGCCAAAGCAGAGATCATGTCCCCTTATCACGGGATTCTCATCAATACGGGTATGGGTAATCCCCCTGTGCCATCAATCGTGGCGCTTGGGAAGTAAGCGATTCTCAACAGGCTAGTGGGGAGGTGCACCGCTTCCGTCGCCTCTTTAAAGGGGTAAGAGTTCCTCATTTTTACCCACGCCTTCTTCCTCCCTCGCATACTCTTGCCCCCTCGAGCTCCAGCGCCCTAGTACAGGTCTTCTCCGCACAGTTAGTCATGTCCGGAGTAGGAGGCAAGTGGGTGGCTTCCACCGCGATGGAGAAGAATATTGCGAATCTCTGGGTGGCCGGATACTTGTCCTCAGATATAGCGCACCGGCTACCAGACAAGGGGCAGGTCATTCCAACTCCAGGACCTGACTAGTACTGGGGTGTTCGTGGAAAACCCGGACACTCTTTATCCAATGTTTGGTCCCTTAAGGAGGTGTCCAGCGCAGCGAACCAGGAAATCGGACTATACAACTTTATAACCTTCACTTAGCCATAGAAGTATATGATTTTAAATTTTGGCGAAGCCCCTAGAATCTGGAAGGCCGAATTGGGGCGCTATACACGCCTATATCGGAAAAAGCCGGATTAACGCCTAAAGCGAAAAAAATCTTTAAGGATTTTAAGACCTCTCGAACAGCGACCAGTCTCTCGCCACATCATGTCGGACAGTTTTGTGCTTTCTCTACTGAGGTGCTCGTCCGGCAGAACCAGGGCACAATCGCAGTAGTTCTCCCTGCGGTACCTTAGCCAAATTAACGGAATGTAAGGCACCAAAGCAAGGGAGCGGGCTATCCCAACCGTAACCCAAGACATGATTCAGAGCTGATGCATATAATGCTATAAGTTCGGGGTGCCGCACTGTTGAAAGTGTTCAGACTTGACTTGCCGTATTATGGGATAACATAAGAAGCCCCTGGCAAACTACACGAACCAAAGTGTACGGATGCAATATTAAATAGTTATTTATAAAAAATGCTCAAATAAAGATAAGTAAGCTGACGCTATTTGTGTCTCCCATTGATGAATAATACATTTAAGCGTATGTTTACAATGTATGCACTAGGCGAAGACAAATAGGATTATTTGACATATCCTATCCAGGGGCAGGCTACGTACAGATAGATAAAGCAGAAACAACGATCATAAATAGATTCCACCTGGGTGTTTCCTGTTGTGCCCAAAGTCTGTTGCCTCCTGGGTTTCCTCTCCTATGTAAGTCCAACCATCCGGCTATTCTGGAGAAGCTGCACTAAAGCAATGTTCTTAAGGGTAAAAGGAAAGGTTATGAAGCAATGCTGTACTGTTGACTGAGTCCCTGATACGCCTCCGCCTGTGCCCATGGTATTTTAAGTGCATAATTGTCTATGCACTGCACGAATGCTGCTTTGATGGGGTTCGAGCGGAGGCCGGACTGCTAGTCCTGCTCTTGTCGTGCCTGTTGATCTTGCCGCGGGGTGCTCCGCCCTCGCTTGATGGAGCTTGAATTTGTCGTTGCCGGATTAGTGGTGTGCCGGAGGAGGCCGCATTGTACTTCTGCCGCAAGGGCCGCAGTATGTTCTTCTGTACGGAGAGAGCGGTCCATATTCCCGTTGACTGTTATGACCCTGCGCGGGCCTGACATCTTGAGCTTGAGGTATGCATAGTGTGGTACCGCATTAAATCTAGCGAATGCGGTTCGTCCGAGCAGTGCGTGGTAACCACTCCACCCCTTCGTCCGCGGGCTCATGTTCTATTATGGGCTAGACTTCCATGATCTAGCTCCAAACTTCGTCCTCAACATCTCAGCGTTCATCGTCGTATGTGAGGCTTTCCTCCTCATCAAGCCTCATTTCGGCTTGTGGCTGCAAATCTTCTGCGTGAAGCTGAAGATCGTGAGCGGCCAGCAAGCGGAGTGCGGAGGAGCCATGGTGGGCAAAATGCCTAACGTCACCTGGCCTGACGGCTCCTTTGCGGAAACCGTGAAGGGGTGGAAATCGGGGTGGTTCTACATCACCGAGCCACGTGACGCCAACTGGGCGGCGGCCCCCGAGTTCCGATCTGAAACCCCTATGTGGCTCACCTCCTGGGAACAGAAGGGCCTGTTATGGGGCGAACCGACGGAGCTGACCGGACTCATCAAGGGCATGAAGGATAAGAACATCAAGCTTGTCAACATGATCCAGGTCATGCTCGTTCGCCGGATTCTGCCGTGCCAAAGGCGGGCATTCAATCTGTGGGAGTTCATCCTGGCCGAACACCAGACGCTCCAGAGGCTCTATGGCATGAAGCACAAGAACACGTGGAAGGTGTTGTTCAAGGCCACCGAAGTACCTCCTCTCATAACCGAGGACCGTGGGCTCCACATCGCACGGCACCCTACCCAGGTGAGTTCTCAGGCTGCCACCGGGTTCGGTCCTTCCCAATGTATTCATGGAGAATTCCTAAGTGATTGTGTATATTTTTTTAGGAGTATGTGGAGACAGCGGAGCGGATTGACAGTCCGGCTCTGTTTCCAGAAAGCCCAGCCAATGATCTTCTGACAAAGATGTTGGTCCCGGCGCCCTATAAGGGGCCGGAGAAGAAGGCCGATAAGAAGGCCCCGGGGACCCAAAAGGGTCTTTGAAGTAAGGTTGCGCAAGCCTCGTCCGAAGACAACAAGGCGCACTCCTCCCCTGAAGGGGAAGAAGAAGAAGAGTCTGCCCCGTCCGGAAAGGATGGGGGGCCTGAGACGGAGGACCAGGGGGTCAGGAGAGGCCCCAGGTGTAAGGCCGTCATACCCTTGTCGTCCGATGATGACGAGGCAGATTCCTCCCGCGGAGGCAGGGAGGAACAGGGAGAAACTCCACCTCCCCGTACTGGGGAGGGAGAGGAAGGCCGCCCGGTGGGGGAGACTGGGACGTCCAAGAAGGGAAAGGCGTCCCTTCCGGACTACTTCGCCACCACCGCCGATAGCGAGGAAGGGTGGCTGCCCAGGAAGAAGCCCCTAGTGCGATCGTAAGTACCCGCACTCCATCACGCTTCATAGTTTTGTTTATAATGCCGAACTTGTATGCAGTCCGGCCAGGGCCCATCCCGAAGTGTCGTCTTCGGACGGGTCCTTGAGTGAGTCAGCAATGAACTCACTCCCGACGGCCATGTCTCCTCGGCCTGCGGACGGCACGAAGGTGTTGTCCCGAAGGCGCCCGACAATGGAGGAGGTGGCCCTGGAGGCGCCTCAAGGCGGCGTCCAGACGTCGGACTCGCGGGGTTCAAGGTCCCCGAGGATCGTGTTGATGAGAGCCACGGTAAGCCGGGCTCTCAGCCGAACACTGTTCCAGAGCCTTCAGTGGTTCCGGACTTAGGCGGGCAACCCCTCGTTATGGAGGGAGGGCCGTCTGTATCAAGGACTTCCGTTGAACCCGAGGTGCCGGATTGTCTGCTGGAAGCGCTTCGCGGCGCTTCCCTAGATGAAGAGCACCGTACTCTTATGAGCGCGGTGATTCAGAAGGTTTCGTCCGCCAAGAGCAGACTAATCGAAGCTTGCACCAGCCTCCTAATAGGCTTTGAGGTAAGCAGTAAAAATGTGTGAAGTTACCACCCGATAGGTAGTAGCCCCTGATACTCTGTTTGGTGTTCGGAAGGAAAAACCAAACGGAGGGTCAACTAAAATCTGCAGGAGTCTAACAATAAGTTTGAATGCGAATAAACAGGTTGTGCTTTTGGCCGCCGCTGCTCGTATGGCCGAAATCGCCGGCCTAACGCAGGACTTGGAGCAGGCACAGGGAGAGCTCGGCCTCGCGAGGAGGCAGCTCGAGGAGAGCAAAGGTGAATGATTCCCCTCTCATATAATAAAGTATAAATGAAATTTCATTATGCTAACGACAAAACGTCGTGATTTGGTAACAGAGGCCACCACCAAAGTGGCGTCTCTCAAGAAGGCTCTGTCCGAGGCCGAACACAAAGCGGCCTTGGAGCGCAAGGAGCGCAAAAAGCAAGAAGCCCGAGTGGGCGAAGTACAAGAAGAGCTCCAGGAGCTCGGCAAGAAGCTCGAGTCCGCGGAGCATGAGCTTAAAGCAAAAGAGACCGAGCTTGCGAATGCCCTTACAAATATAAAAGACGCCAAGGCCGAAGACGAGAGGGCACAACAGGAGATCCAGGAGGCCAAAAATATAGCAGCGGGTAAGAATTTTTTTATGCAAAGCAAACATGTGGAGGAGGCGTTTCTTTTACTTACCCGAGTCCGGAGCTCTCCAGGGGCATTCGCAGATCTACCACGTAGCGTATCAGATGCCGCAGAGTTCTACCATGCCCAGGAGGGGAGCTCAACGGAGAAGCTGTTCTGGTCCCAGTATGCTGGGGCCGAACACTCAACGCCTCTGAGTGACCAACTAAAGCCGTTGGTCGAACTCCACAAGGTGGCCGAAGTGGCTATGAAGGATCTCATAGTCCGGATATGGCCTGGTGAGCTTCTGCCCACCAGCTACTTTGGCCTGATCAAGCGGATGGTGGACGCCTGTCCGCGACTGGAAGTTATCAAGCGATCCGTTTGCATTGAGGGTGCCCGCCGGGTCCTTGCCCGTGCAAAGGTGCATTGGGGCAAGCTGGATGCGGAGAAGCTGGTGAAGGACGGGCCGCTGGAGGGCAAGCCGCATCGTGTCCCCGAGAAGTATTATGATGGCGTGATGAAGGGTGCTTGCCTCGTGGCCGATGAATGTACTAAAGACATAATTTTTGAATGAATTCACCTCTGTCATGTTTGTAATTTAAAGACGAAGTTACTTGCGCTATGTAGCGTTTTTGTTATTTAAAATATTACCTTCTGTGCGGCTGTTTATCAAATTCTGAAAGTAGGCCAGTCGTCAGCTTCCGCCCCCGTGTAACTAGTACTGGGGTGTTCGTGGAAAAACCCGGACACTCTGTATCCAAATGTTTGGTCCCTTAAGGAGGTGTCCAGTGCAGCGAACAAGGCAATCGGACTATACGGCTTTATAACCTTCACTTAGCCATAGGAGTCTATAATTTTAAATTTTGGCGAAGCCCCTAGAATCCGGAAGGCCGAATTGGGGCGCTATACATGCCTATATCGGACAAAGCCGAATTATCGCCTAAAGCGGAAAAATCTTTAAGGATTTTAAGACCTCTCGAACAGCGACCAGCTCTCGCCACATCATGCCGAACAGTTTTGTGCTTTCTCTACTAAGGTGCTCGTCCAGAAAAACCAGGGCACAATCGCAGTAGTTCTCCCTGCGCTACCTTAGCCGAATTAACGAAACGTAAGGCACCAAAACAAGGGAGCCGAGCTATCACAACTGTAACCCAAGACATGATTCGGAGCTGATGCATATATTGCTATAAGTTCGGGGTGCCGCACTATTGAAAGTGTTCGGACTTGACTTGCCGTATTGTGGGGCGCCGTAAGAAGCCCCTGGCAAACTAAGCGTACCAAAGTGTACGGATGCAAAATCAAATAGACATTTATAAAAAATGCTCAAATAAAAATAAGTAAGCTGACGCTATATATGGTCTCCCATTGATGAATAATACGTTTAGGCGTATGTTTATAATGTATGCATTAAGCGGAGACAAATAGGATTATTTGACATATCCTATCCAGGGGCAGGCTACGTACAGATAGATAAAGCAGGAACAACGATCGTAAATAATTCCACCTGGGTGTTTCCTTATGTGCCCGAAGCCTATTACCTCCTGGGTTTCCTCTCCTATGTAAGTCCGACAATCCGACTCTTCTGGAGAAGCTGCACTAAAGCAATGTCCTTAAGGGTAAAAGGAAAGGTTACGAAGCAATAATGTACTGTTGACTGAGCCACTGCTACGCCTCTGCCTGTGCCCATGGTATTTTGAGTGCATAATTGTGTACACGTGGCATGAATGCTGCTTGTGTGGGACTTGAGCGGAGGCCAGACTGCTAGTCATGCTCTTGACGTGCCTGCTGATCCTGTTTCGTGGTTTTCGCCCTCGCTTGACGGAGCTTGAGGTTGTCGTCGCCAGATTGGTGGTTTGCTGGAGGAGGCCGCATTGTAGTTCGGTTGCAAGGGTCGCAGTGTGCTCTTCTGTATGGAGAGAGCGGTCCATATTTCCGTTGACTGTTATGACCCCGCGCGGGCCTGGCATCTTGAGCTTGAGGTATGCATAGTGTGGTACCGCATTGAATCTGGCGAATGCGGTTCGTCCAAGCAGTGCGTGGTAACCACTGCAGAAAGGGACGATATCGAAGATTAGCTCTTCGCTTTGGAAGTTATCTGGAGATCTGAAGACCACTTCCAATGTTATAGAGCCCGTACAGCGGGCCTCTACTCCAGGAATGACACCCTTAAAGGCGGTTTTGGTGGGCTTAATCCTTGAAGGATCAATGCCCATTTTGCGCACTGTGTCCTAAAAAAGCAGGTTCAAGCTGCTGCCTCCGTCCATAAGGACTCTTGTGAGGTGAAATCCGTCTATAATTGGGTCTAAAACCAATGCGGCTGAGCTACCATGACGGATGCTAGTAGGATGATCCCTACGATTAAAGGTGATCGGACAAGCTGACCATGGGTTGAATTTGGGGACGACTGGCTCCATCGCATATACGTCCCGCAGCACTTGCTTCTGTTCCCGCTTGGGGATGTGGGTGGCGTAGATCATGTTGACTGTTTTCACCCGGGGGAAATTTCTTCTGTCCCCCCATGTTCGGATGCCGGGGATCATCGTCATCGTCGCTGTGCAGCCCCTTGTCCTTGTTTTCGGCGTTTATTTTGTCGGCCTGTTTAAATACCCAGCAGTCTCTATTGGTGTGGTTGGCTGGCTTGTCCGGGGTGCCATGAATTTGGCACGAGCGCTCCAGTATGCGGTGTAGACTGGACGGTCCCTGATTGTTTCTCTTGAATGACTTCTTCCGCTGACCGGATTTGGATCCACCGAATTCGGCATTGATCGCCGTGTCTTCGGTGTTGTCGCCGTTGTTCCGTCGCTTGTGTCTGTTGTGCCATAGCTTGCTGTTATTGTCACGGACATCCGACGTGCCAGAATGCGGCGTAGTGCTACTGCGAGCCAACCAACTGTCCTCGCCTGCGCAAAAGCGGGTCATTAGTGTCGTGAGAGCTGCCATAGACTTGGGTTTCTCCTGGCCGAGGTGTCGGGCGAGCCACTCGTCACGGATATTAGGCTTGAAGGCCGCCAGGGCTTCGGCGTCCGGACAGTCGACTATTTGGTTCTTTTTAGTTAGGAACCGAGTCCAGAACTTCCTAGCTGATTCTCTGGGCTGTTGAGTGATGTGGCTCAAGTCATCGGCATCCGGAGGTCGCACATATGTGCCTTGGAAGTTGTCAAGAAATGCGTCCTCCAAGTTTTCCCAACTGCCAATGAGATTTGCGGGCAGGCTGTTTAGCCAGTGCCGGGCGGGTCCTTTGAGCTTAAGGGGAAGATACTTGATGGCATGTAGATCATCTCCGCGGGCCATGTGAATGTGGAGAAGGAAATCTTCGATCCATACCATGGGGTCTATTGTGCCATCGTATGATTCGATGTTTACGGGTTTGAACCCTTCTCGGAATTCATGGTCCATTACTTCATCGGTGAAGCAGAGGGGGTGTGCGGCACCTCTGTGCCGAGCTATGTCGCGACGCAGTTCGGATATGTCTGACTGGTTATATTCGGCCCAGCCGGATTTGCTGTTAGTGTATCTGGTGTGACGGTCATTGTCACGTTCTGCGGCGCGCCCCCGTGATCCGTAGATCGATCTTTGTTGTCCTGCAGCGTTATCCAGTTTATCGCGCAGGTCGTGGGTATTGCCTTGGGCCGTGGTAAACCGGCACGGGGGTGGGGGCTGGTAGTCGGGCTGATATGCCGATTTATCCCAACCTCGAGGTGGACGGTCAGCCATGTGGCGCTCGAGTCCATATTCCTCGGCTGCCAGGACTTCTGTCCATCTATCTGTGAGCAGATCTTGATCAGCTTGAAGCTGCTGCTTCTTCTTCAGGCTTCTCGCAGTGGCAATAACCCGGCGCTTGAAGCGCTCCTGCTCTGCGGGGTCTTCGGGTATGCCGAACTCGTCGTCGCCGAGGCTAACCTCGTCTTCGGGGAGGGGCATGTAGTTGTCCTCCTCCGGATACCCGTCCGTTGCCTGTTCATCTGGGATTTCGTGCACGTCTTCCCTTTCGGCCTGCTCGAAGGCGGGCTGTTCGGGGTTGTATTCATCATCGGCACCGTCCGGATTATTATCGTCTCCGGTGCCAGTATTGCCTTGGCGGGGCTTGGAGCGGTGCTGGCGACGCCCATGCTTTGCTTTTTTCTTGGAGGGGTTAGCCTCCGTTGCCTCATCACCATTGGTTTCTTTTGGAGTGTCCACCATATATATATCATATGAAGAAGTGGCTGTCCACCGCCATGTGAACGGTGGCTCCTGTATGTCTCCTACATCGTCGTCCATACCGTCGATGTATTCGAGGTCGAAGTCGAGCACGTCGATTAAATCATTGATCGTGGCGACAAAGTGGGTGGTGGGTGGGCAGCGAATTCCTTCGTCGCCTACTTCCCACTCAAGCCGGACATAGTTCGACTCAGAGCCTCCTGACAGAGAGAGAGACTTTAATGAGTTCAACATGTCGCCAAAAGGCGAGTGCTGAAAGATGTCCGCAGCAGTAAACTCCATTACCGGAGCCCAACCTGGCTTGGCTGGCTTGAGAGTGTGCGGACCAGGACCAACAGCCGGATATGAGTCCGGGGGCCCAGGGTTACAGGCCTCCACAGAGTAGAGACCTGTGTTTGGCTCCACCGCCGATGAGTGTGCGGCCTGCGGGGCGAGGTCCAGCCCTCCGTCCATAGGCAATGCAACCTGCCCTGGATGTAGATCTGGGGCTCCTTCGGGGATGATGTCCCGAGCATTGTCCGACAGCAGGTCTAGGCCGTGCTCGTCATGACTGTCCGGCGTTCCTGGCGCAGGCTCGAATCCGTCGAAGACCAAGTCTCTGCGGATATCTACCGTGTAGTTCAAGTTTCCGAACCTGATCTGATGGCCAGGGGCGAAGCTATCGATCTGCTCCAACTGGCCAAGCGAATTGGCCAGCAGTGCGAAGCCGCCGAACACAAAGATCTGTCCGGGGAGAAAAGTCTCACCCTGGACTGTGTTGTTGACGATTGAAGATGCCATCAAGCCTCGAAGTGACGACACAGAGGAACTCTCAATGAAAGCACCAATGTCAGTGTCAAAACCGGCGGATCTCGGGTAGGGGGTCCCGATCTGTGCGTCTGAGGCTGATGGTAACACGAAGCAAGAGACACAATGTTTACCCAGGTTCAGGCCCTCTCGATGGAGGTAAAACCCTACTTCATGCTTGATTAATATTGAAGATATGAGTAGTACAAGAGTAGATCTACCACGAGATCGTAGAGGCTAAACCCTAAGAGCTAGCCTATGATGGTATGATTGTAATTGTGATCGGCCTTCTAAGGATCATCCTCTTCGGTTTATATAGACACTAGAGAGCTAGGGTTTACATGGAGTCGGTTACAAGGAAGGAAACATAATATTCGGATCGCCAAGCTTGTCTTCCATGCAAAGGAGAGTCCCATCCGGGCACTAGCCGAAGTCTTGACTCTTGCATCTTGACGCTTCTATAGTCCGGACGATGTATATAGTCCGGCTGTCCGGATACCCCCTTATCCAGGACTCCCTCAGCGGGGTAGGCCTCAATATATAGTTTAACATGGGCATTAGAAGCATAATTATCATAGCAATATTCAAGTATGGCAAATTTTTCAGATTTGTAGAGAGTAGCATCATACTTTTCAATCAAAGAAGCAATTTCAAAAGCACCCTTAAAAGCAACAAATTCTTCAATTTGTTGAACATCATAGTAATTATAAACACCCTTAGCATATGAAGATACGATTCCATTATCGCTAATCAAGCATTGGTGGGGAATATGTTTCTTAGGGTTTTCAGAACAACCAGTAACATCATATAATTCACATAAAGTCCAAGCATAGCATTGCAATCGTTGAATTTGATCCCATAATAGTTTCCTTTTTTCAGATATACGGTGTCGCACATAACAAGCATGCTCATCTAAAGATTTGCCCTCAACTAAGCTAGTTGGGGTTTCAGCACGAGCACAAAGGGATCGAAGATAATCCAAGTAAAAGGCTTCAATAGTGTGATAGATTTTGAGTGGTTCTTCAACCATTGGAGCAGTAGGTACAACTAATTTTTTTGGTATTTTGCATTTCCTACCCATAACTAAAGATAGAAAACAACTAAGAACAGCAAATAAAAATTACTTAGTGATAAAGCAAACAAGCACACATGAGAATATTCACCCCACGCTATGACTCCCCGGCAACGGCGCCAGAAAAAGGTCTTGATAACCCACAAGTGTAGGGGATCGCAACAGTTTTAGATAAGTAAGAGTGTCGAACCCAACGAGTAGCTAAAGGTATAATAACTATTCCCTCAAGTTCTATCGACCACCGATACAACTCTACGCACGCTTGGCGTTCGCTTTACCTAGAACAAGTATGAAACTAGAAGTACTTTGTAGGAGTGATAGGAAAGGTTTGCAAGATAATAAAGAACGCATAAATAAGAACTAGGGGCTGTTTAAATAAAGATGCAAGAAAGTAAATATAGCGAGTGTGGGAAAGTGGTGGTAGGAGTTGTGGAATTGTCCCTAAGCAATTGACTATGTTACTAGACCGGTAATCACTATTGCAATTCTATTTGAGGGAGAGGCATAAACTAACATACTTTCTCTACTTGGATCATATGCACTTATGATTGGAACTCTAGCAAGCATCCGCAAATACTAAAGATTCATTAAGGTAAAACCCAACCATAGCATTAAAGCATCAAGTCCCCTTTATCCCATACGCAACAATCTACTTACTCGGGTTTGTGTTTCAGTCACTCACGCAACCCACTATAAGCGAATCATGAATGCATTACAACACCCTACAGCGGTAATCCCTCACGCTTGCGCGACACGGAGGGCACCATAGGACAGCACCAATAATTAAACATGCAACTCAAACCAATCATAGCAATTCATCAATCACCGGTAGGACAATAGAAATCTACTCAGACATCATAGGATGGCAACACATCATTGGAAAATAATATGAAGCATAAAGCACCATGTTCAAGTAGAGGGTACAACGGGTTGCGGGAGAGTGGACCACTGGATATAGAAGGGGGAAGGTGATGGAGATGTTGGTGAAGATGACGGTGGTGTTGGTGAAGATCGCGGTGATGATGATGGCCCCCGACAGCGCTCCGGCGCCATCGGAAGCAAGGGGGAGAGAGGCCCCATTCTTCTTCTTCCTTGACCTCCTCCCTAGATGGGAGAAGGGTTTCCCCTCTGGTCCTTGGCTCCCATGGCTTGTGAGGGGCGAGAGCCCCTCCGAGATTGGATCTATCTCCCCATTTCTGCGTTCTGTGTTTCTTCCCCTTCACTGTTTCTTTATATCTGGAGATCCATAACTCCAATTGGGGTGAATCTTTCGCCCAGGTTTTTCTTGTAAAATTAGCTTTCTTGCACCAAAAGAAGAGCGTCAACCGCCTTATGGGTGGCCCACGAGAGCCCAGGCCGCGCCCAGGGGGAGGGCGCGCCCCCTGTCTCGTGGCCACCATGGACACCGTTTTGCATTGATTCTTCCTCCGGAAAATCCCAAATATTCCAAAATAATTCTCCGTCCGTTTTTATCCCGTTTGGATTCTGTTTGATATTGGTTTTCTGCGAAACATAAAACATGCAACAGACAGGAACTGGCACTGGGCACTGGATCAATAAGTTAGTCCCAAAAATAATATAAAAAGTTGCCAAAAGTGTATGAAAGTTGAAGAATATTGGCATGGAACAATCAAAAATTATAGATACGACAGAGACGTATCAGCCGGCAAGCTAAATGCTGAACACAAGGGGAGAGATCCACCAAGTGAAGACGAGGACGAACCCTACCAGCCGGACACCGGGGGACAGAAAAAAATTCCATCAGAGGTCGAAACAGTGAACATGATTTGCAACTTATACGCCGTAGAACCTGTCGCCCCCAAATTCAACCCATGGTCGGTCTGCCCGATCACTTTTGATCGCAGGGATCATGTGACTAGTATCCGGCATGGAGGTTCGGCTACCTTGGTGCTCGACACAATAATCAACGGACACCATCTCACCCGAGTCCTCATGGACGCTGGCAGTAGTCTCAATCTGATATATCAGATAATTGTCTGCAAGATGGGGATAGACCCGTCGAGAATCAGCCAAAGCAATGCTACCTTTAAAGGAGTAATACCAGGCGTCGAGGCCCGCTGCACGGGCTCTCTAACTTTAGAGGTTGTATTCAGTTCTCCCAAAAACTTCCGAAGCGAAGAGCTAATCTTCGACATCGCTCCATTCCGAAGCGGCTACCATGCACTACTCGGAAGAACGACCTTCACTCGCTTCAATGCAATCCGCATTATGCTTATCTTAAACTCAAGATGCCCGGTCCATATGGCGTCATTAGAATTAACGGATGCACAGAGCGTTCCCTGCATGCGGAAGAATACGTGGCGGCTCTAGCAGCCGAACCATTGACCGGCCTCTCCAACCCATGTATCTGATCGATCGTCGAGATCACGGACATGGCTAGACGTGTTCGACACACCACTATTTGTAGCAGCTCAGATAAGCCTGAGCTTGCCTAACGGCTATACCCACGTGGTGCTAGGGGCTACCCACACGAAAAGAATCCACAGCTCGGCTGGATCCTCCTTACACTCAAGAACTTAAATTTTCACGGCTCAAAAAGTTTAACCAACGTTGTACACGGTCACTCCAGATTATTTCATCTGAGTTTTTTTCCTTCTTTTTACATATAACTACCGTACTACACCCTTCTAGGATGCGGCACAACAGAGACAAAGGCGCAGACGTGAAGCAGGGACCCGGTTCAAGGTTTCTTTTTAGATTAAGACCATGCGTAAACCTTTTTTACTGTCTCTTGTTGACTTGCAACCTCGTGGTACTTAAAATGACCAGGAGGGATACCGGCATTATTGGCAAAATTATTATTTGCCAATTTAAAATAGATGTCACAAGGGCAGCACCCAATGTGTTTTTGGGGATTTATACCCTCACCACAGCCGCTCTTCCGTCATGCCGAATTCAGGCACGTATCCAGAAATTTAGGGACCATATCAAGGGTGGTACGCAGCCCAGTATATGTTGCAAAGTCCGAATACCTTCGGGAGTGTTCGGCATCGCGAGTTTGGCCTTATATGCATCAGCTCCGAATCATGTCTTGGGTCAATAGTTGGGTTTGCCCGGCTCCCGTGTTTTGCTGCCTTACGTTCCGTTCTATCGGCTAAGGTGGCACCGGGAGAACTACTGCGATTGTGCCCTGGTTCATCTGGATGAGCACCTCAGTAGAGAAAGCCGAAAACCGACTGTCATGATAAAGCGAGAGACTGGTCAACCACTCGATGACCCAGCGGAATCGTCGCGATTCCTCCGCATTAACGAAGGACCGGGTTTCCGGTCACGTATGTACACGTACCGTACTCGGATAAGCATGGACATACCAGGGGCTATATAGTAGCCCCACCGTCAAACTCTAAGTGAAGGTGTTAAAGCAATATAGTGCGATTGCCTTGTTTGCCGCGCCACCACCTACTTAACGGACCAAGACGTTGGATCAAGTGTGATTACGCGCTTTACCGAACACCCCCGCATTATATGCGTGGGGGCTGAAGCCGACGACTGCAAACTTTCAGGATATATATACATACATAAACGGCCGCACAGGAGGCACTACAATATTTTACGGGCAAAAGTATAAATACAGCCTTCATTATCAAAAGCATTGTTTCTACAATCATGATACATGTCACTAGAACTTGGTATTCTTCTAGCACCGAGCCTCTATTAAACAGGCACCTTCTAGGACCTCTTCAAAATAGTGCTTAGGCGAGTCCTGACCCCTGGGCGGACCCCTGGTTGCAATATTGGTGGCCTCCATCTTCGCTCAGTATGTCTAAACACGGGCAAGAGCGATCCGTGCATCCTCTATGCACGCCGACCTCTTGACAACATCGATATGCGGCATAGCGCGAGAAATCGTTGCACCAAACCAAAATAACTATCCGGCCTTGGTTCCTTCAGCCACAAATGATCCGCAACGGCCTTCATGGCAAGACCGAATAACCTATGGAGCTTGGCCCACTCAGCCATTCACTCATTCAACAGCAGTGGACGCTTTGGAGCACTGAACTGCGACCAGAACAACCTTTCCACCTCATGATCTTCCCGATCTTTGAAATACTCCGTCGCATCAGCAGCACTCTTTGCTAAATCCAAATATGCGTCCACAGAACTCCATAATTGATCAACAGGGGCATACGTCGGATCGCCGAACTTCATTCGCAATAAAAAGGGCTTTCCAGCCGCGATATCACCGGCTTGCCGAAGTTCCTCCCGCGCCGCTCTGATTTCAGAGCGAGTCTCCTTTGCCGCCTGCAAGGCCTTCTCTAGGTCAGCGGTTTTCGTTTTGTTTTCCCTTTCGAGAAGCTCATAACAGCTGGCGGCATTTTGTAGCTCAATTGCCATATCGACTATTTTCCTCTCGCATTGGCGATGAGCAGTCTGTTCGGCTTTTAACTCTTCGATTGCCTTCAGGGCAGCCACATCAATTGGCCTGGCTTGTTCCTTGGTTCGGGCAAGTTTGGCCCGTAGGGTCTCCACGACGGCAGCTCCATCTGCAATCACAACATATTATTAATTCTAGCATCACGCTCTTCTAAATATTTCCTGACCACCCTAATATATATACCCTATGCCTCGTCAAGCCTCTTGTTTACAAGTGTGTTGTCCGCATCTGCCAAGTCTAGTTGCCGCCTCAATTCGGCAAATTCAGCAGTCCGGTTAACAGCTGGATCTGCAGCCACCTGGGCACAAAAGCAGCGCAATCACTACCTGAGACTATGATCCTCTATTTGCCTCTTCTGTACGGCAACCGGAGTCTCAGGGGCTACTATGTCTATAAAGTACACCTTGTGTCTGCGGTAAGCCAAAAATATATATCATTACTTCGCGTACCTGAAAGCCTCTTAGCAGGCTCGTGAAGGCTTCATTTAACCCGCCTTTTGCGGATGAAATCCTCTCAACCACCGTACCCATTAAGGTACGATGTGCCTCTGAGATAGTCGCTTGCTCTAGAAGACCCATCAATATGTCCGGCGGTCCACCAGACCATCTCGGGATTTTTCTGTCGGTCTCCTTGGGAGCCAAGAACTCAGGGCCTCGGGTGGCTGGAAAGTTACCTTTTGGCCTTCGTGGATCAGGAGAAATCCTCCGGGACGACACCTCTGGGTCATTCGCCTCATGAGCTGGGGAAGCAAAAGGGGGCGTTTCGCTCTCCATCATCTTCGGAAGAAGATCCCCCGAGGACGAACATTGTTGAGAAGGGCTACGAGCCAGACTGCAAAACATATGTCTCGATTGTTATTCTCAGAAAAGGAGCAGGGCATGTTTATTAAAATGCCTCTGTTCACTTACGGCTCAGTTGACGGCTGGCCCGCTTGTGGGCGCTTTGCGGCAAGGATGCCCTCCGAGGCAGGACCCCGTGGTGAAGATTTCTTCCCTTGTTCGGAGACCTCCGCCTCCAAGTCTTCAGGGGCGGCCCTTTTCTTCTCGCGGGGAGAGGAGATTTTAGATTCACCTCCCTAGTCATCCTCCAACATGGAGGCACTAATTCCCATAGGATGCGTAATGTATGAAGCCTGCTTTCGGCTTCTCCACTCCTCCCCTCGTCTTCTCCTGATGGCACTTGATAAGGTGCGCGAGCCAGCATCCTGGTTAGTACAGGATCCGGTGAGCCTTCGGGAAGAGGGGCCGAACACCTGATCCTCTCCGCCTTTCTTATCCAGTCCTGGCCAAGGGAGGTTTTTCAGGATGATGTTGTGACAAATATAAAGATAACATGTTCGGTTGCGGAGTTACTTACTTGGGTATCTGGACGATTGCAGTTGAGACCCGCATCCTCGGTGGTGTCCGGATACTTTATTCATGATCCGAAGAATAATCGATACATTCCTTCGAACGTCACGCTGAAGAAGTGTTGAATGGTTCGCGGTCCTTCTGGGTTGAATTCCCACATACGAAGAGATCGACTTGGCATGGCAGGACCCGACGAACCAACATTACTTGAATTACTTTGACAAGGCCGATATCCCTCTTGAGGAGATCTCGGAGGCGGCTTTGCAATGTCAGCATGTCATCAACTGGTCCCCAATCCAGCCCCTCGTTGACCCATGATGCTAGTTGTGGCGGAGAGGAAGAGCGGAAGGCTGGGGCGGCTGCCCACTTAGTACCTCAGGGTGTTGTGATGTAAAACCACTCCCGTTGCCATAGGTCGGATACCTCCGGGAAGGAACCCTTTAGCCATACGGCGCCAACACTTTTGCTTATTATAGCACCTCTGTACTCCGCGTGTCGTCCATCAAGCATCTTTGGCTTCACATCGAAGGTTTTGAGCCACAAGCCAAAGTGGGGAGTAATGCGGAGGAAGGCCTCACACACAACGATAAACGAAGAGATGTGGAGGAAGGAGTCTGGAGCTAGATCGTGAAAATCTAGCCCGTAATAGAACATGAGCCCTCTAACGAAGGGATCAAGACTAAATCCTAGGCCTCGGAGGAATTGGGAGATGAATACGACACACTCGTTGGGTTTGGGAGTGGGGATAACCTGCCCTGGAGCGGGTAACCTGTGAAGAATCTCGGCGGTCAGATACCTAGCCTCCCTAAGCTTTTTGATGTCCTCCTTTGTGATAGAGGAGGCCATCCACCGGCCTTGAAGGTTGGGTCCGGACATAGTTGAAGGTCCGGAGCGCTTGGACTAAACCTTGGATATTGGAACTCGAGGTAGGAGAAGGGAAGGATCTAGCATGGAAAGAAAAGGACAGGTCTTGACCTCCTTATGAAGAGGATGAATATCAAGCATCCCCCGCATGGTCGTTAGGAGCTTTGCTAAAAACTGAGGAGTCATGCTAATGGCACGGTTGGGTTACCCACACCCATATTGATGAGAATCCCGCGATAAGGGGACACAATCTCTACTTCGACAAGACGTGCCAATAAAACCGCCTCGCAAGACGTGCAGTAGCAGGTTGTGAAAAACGGTTAGCATAAAGACTGGGCCGTGGCGTGGTGTGGCGCTATGAAAATTGTCAACAGATTTGATTCGTGAAAAATCATGCTCTCTACGGTGGTATGTGGAATTTGTTTTGCACAGCCGGACACGATTCATGTGTTCAAAATCTACCTTGGAGTATTCGGAGATGGAACCCGCCTTGCAATGCCGAAGACAATCTGCGCACCGGGCTCATCGTCATTGAAGCCTGGTTCAGGGGCTACTGAGGGAGTCCTGGATTAGGGGTCCTCAGACAGCCAGACTATATGCTTATGCCGGATTGTTGGACTATGAAGATACAAGATTGAAGACTTCATCCCGTGTCCGGGTGGGACTCTCCTTTGCATGGAAGGCAAGCTCGGCGATTCGGATGTGTAGATCTCCTTGTCTGTAACCGACTCTATGTAACCCTAGCCCCCTCCGGTGTCTATATAAACCGGAGGGTTTAGTCTGTAGGACAACAACAATCATAATCATAGGCTAGCTTCTAGGGTTTAGCCTCTATGATCTCGTGGTAGATCAACTCTTGTAATACTGATATCATCAAGATCAATCAAGCAGGAAGTAGGGTATTACCTCCATAGAGAGGGCCCGAACCTAGGCAAACATCGTGTCCCCCGCCTCCTGTTACCATTAGCCTTAGACGCACAGCTCGGGACCCCCTACCCGAGATCCGCCGGTTTTGACACCGACAGTCACCAAAACACATAACTCATATAACACATATCGCCATTGAACGTTAAGCGTGCGGAACCTACGGGTTCAAGAACTATGTAGACATGACCGAGACACCTCTCTGGTCAATAACCAATAGCGGAACCTGGATGCTCATATTGGTTCCCACATATTCTACGAAGATCTTTATCGGTCAAACCACAATGTCAACATATGTTATTCCCTTTGTCATCGGTATGTTACTTGCACGAGATTCGGTCGTCCGTATCTTCATACCTAGTTCAATCTCGTTACCGGCAAGTCTCTTTACTCGTTCCGTAGTGCATCATCTCATAACTAACTCATTCGCCACATTGCTTGCAAGGCTTCATATGATGTGCATTATTGAGAGGGCCCAGAGATACCTCTCCGATACTTGGAGTGACAAATCCTAATCTTGATCTAATCTTTCCAACTCTCTTCATTTGGATGATGTCTTGAAGATAAACAAGAATGATCACACAATCTTATTCTTCAAGACATGCTTGCAATAATCTCAACACTCACATGACCAATCTTTGGATAACTCCTTATTAGCACCTTGGTCAACTCATAAACTCCTTGAAACCAACACTGTCGGGAAACGTAGCATGCAATTTCAAAAAAAATCCTACGCTCACGCAAGATCTATCTAGGAGATGCATAGCAACGAGAGGGGGAGAGTGTGTCGACGTACCCTCGTAGACCAAAAGCAAAAGCGTTAACTTAACGCGGTTGATGTATGTCGAACGTCTTCTCTAATCAACCAATCAAGTATTGAATGTATGTCACCTCCGAGTTCTGCACACATTCAGCTTGATGACGTCCCTCGAACTCTTGATCCAGTAGAGGTACGAAGGAGATGAGTTCCATCAGCACGGCGACATGGTGACGGTGATGGTGATGTGATCCATGCAGGGCTTCGCCTAAGCACTATGACAATATGATCGGAGGAGTAAACAGTGGAGGGGGGCACCACACACGGCTAAGAAACAACAAATGTCCTTTGGGGTACCTCCTGCCCCCATATATAAAGGAGGGAGAGGGGAGAGGGCCGACCTAGGGTGCGCCCAAGTGGGGTGGAGTCCAACTAGGACTCCCAGTCCTAGTCGCCCCTCCTTTCCAACGGAGGGGGAAAGAGGGAAGTGGAGGGAGAGAGAGAGGGAGAAGGAAAGGGGGGTCGTGTCCCCTCCCCCTTATCCAATTCGGACTCCACAGGGGCGGGCGCATGTGGTGTCAAAACCGGCAGATCTCGGGTAGGGGGTCCCGAACTATGCGTCTAAGGCTAATGGTAACAAGAGGTGGGGGACACGATGTTTACCCAGGTTCGGGCCCTCTCTATGGAGGTAATACCCTACTTCCTGCTTGATTGATCTTGATGATATGAGTATTACAAGAGTTGATCTACCACGAGATCATAGAGGCTAAACCCTAGAAGCTAGCCTATGATTATGATTGTCCGTGTCCTATGGACTAAACCCTCTGGTTTATATAGACACCGGAGGGGGCTAGGGTTACACAGAGTCGGTTACAGAGAAGGAGATCTACACATCTGAATCGCCAAGCTTGCCTTCCACGCAAAGGAGAGTCCCACCCGGACACGGGACGAAGTCTTCAATCTTGTATCTTCATAGTCCAACAGTCTGGCATAAGCATATACTCCGGCTGTCCGAGGACCCCCTAAACCAGGACTCCCTCAGTAGCCCCTGAACTAGGCTTCAATGGCGATGAGTCCGACGCGCAGATGGTCTTCGACATTGCAAGGCGGGTTCGATCTCCGAATACTCAAAGGTAGATTTTGAACACATGAATCCTGTCCGGCTCTGCAAAACAAATTCCACATACCACCGTAGAGAGCATGATTTTTCATGAATCTAATCTGTTGGACAATTTTTCATAGTGCGACACCATGCTGCGGCCCGGCCTTTATGCGAACCATTTATCACAACCCGCTATTGCACGTCTTACGAGGCGGTTTTGTTGGCATGTCTTGTCGAGGCAGAGATCGTGTCCCCTTATCACGGGATTCTCATCAATACGGGTGTGGGTAACCCAACCGTCCCATTAGCATGACTCCTCGGTTTTTAGGCAATCTCCAAACGGCCATGCGGGGGACGCTTGATATTCGTCCTCTTTATAAGGAGGTCAAGACCTGTCCTTTTCTTTCCACGCTAGCTCCCTCCCTTCTCCTACCTCGAGTTCCAATACCCAAGGTTTTGTCCAAGCGCTTCGTACCTTCAACTATGTCCGGACCCAACCTTCAAGGCCGGTGGATGGCCTCCTCTGTCACAGAGGAGGACATCAAAAAGCTTAGGGAGGCTAGGTATCTGACCGCCGAGATTCTTCACAGGTTACCCGCTCCAGGGCAGGTTATCCCCACTCCCAAACCCAACGAGAGTGTCGTATTCACTCCCACTTCCTCCGAGGGCTAGGCTTTAGTCTTGATCCCTTTGTTAGAGTGCTCATGTTCTATTACGGGCTAGATTTTCACGATCTAGCTCCAGATTCCTTCATCCACATCTCTTTGTTTATCGACGTGTGTGAGGCCTTCCTCTGCATTACTCCCCACTTCGGTTTGTGGCTCAAAACCTTCGATGTGAAGCCAAAGATGATCGATGGACGGCACGCGGAGTGCGTAGGTGCTATAATAAGCAAAAGTGTCGGTGCCGTATGGACAAAGGGTTCCTTCCCGGAGGTATCCGACCTATGGAAATGGGAGTGGTTTTACATCACAACACCCCAAGGTACTAAGTGGGCAGCCGCCCCAGCCTTCCGCTCTACCTCTCCACCACAACGGTCATCATGGGTCAACAAGGGGCTGGACTGGGGACTAGTTGATGACGTGCTGGCATTGCAAAGCCGCCTCCGAGATCTCCTCAAGAGGGATATCGGCCTTGTCAAAGTAATTCAAGTAATGTTGGTTCGTCGGGTCCTGCTATGCCCACGTCGATCTCTTCGTATGTGGGAATTCAACCCAGAAGGACCGTGAACCATTCAACACTTCTTCGGCGTGACGCTCGAAGGGATGTATCGGTTATTCTTCGGATCACAAATAAAGTGTCCGGACACCACCGAGGATGCGGGTCTCAACTGCAATCATCCAGATACCCAAGTAAATAACTCCGCAACCGAACATGCTGTCTTTATATTTGTCACAACATCATCCTGAAAAACCTCCCTTTGCTAGGACTGGATAAGAAAGGCGGAGAGGATCAGGTGTTCGGCGCCTCTTCCCGAAGGCTCGCCGGATCCTGTACTAACCAGGATGCTGGCTCGCGCACCTTATCAAGTGCCATCAGGAGAAGACGAGGGGAGGAGTGGAGAAGCCGAAAGCGGGCTTCATACATTACGCATCCTATTCGAGGGAATTAGTGCCTCCATGTTGGAGGATGACTGGGGAGGTGAATCTAAAATCTCCTCTCCTCACGGGAAGAAAAGGGCCGCCCCTGAAGACTTGGAGGCGGAGGTCTCCGAACAAGGGAAGAAACCTTCACCAGGGGGCCCTGCCTCGGAGGGCATCCTTGCCGCAAAGCGCCCACAAGGGGGTCAGCTGTCAACCGAGCCGTAAGTGAACAGAGGCATTTTAATAAACTTGCCCTGCTCCTTTTCTAAGAATAACAATCGAGACATATGTTTTGCAGTCCGGCTCGTAGCCCTTCTCGGCAATGTTTGTCCTCGGGGGATCTTCTTCCGCAGATGATGGAGAGCGAAACACCCCCTCCTGATTCCCCAGCTCATGAGGCGAACGACCCAGAGGTGTCATCCCGGAGGATTTCTCCTGATCCGCGAAGGCCAGAAGGTAAATTTCCAGCCACCCGAGGCCCGGAGTTCTTGGCTCCCAAGGAGACCGACAGAAAAAGCCCCGGATGGTTCGGTGGACGGCCGGACATATTGATGGGTCTTCTGGAGCAAGCGGCTATCTCAGAGGCACATCGTACCTTAATGGGTACTATGGTTGAGAGGATTTCATCCGCAAAAAGCGGGTTAAATGAAGCCTTCACGAGCGTGCTAAGAGGCTTTGAGGTACGCGAAGTAATGATATATATTTTTGGTTGTACCACACACACAAGGTGTACTTTATAGAGATAGTAGCCCCTAAGACTCTGGTTGCCCTACAGAAGAGGCGAACAGAGGATGATAGTCTCAGGTAGTGATTGCGTTGCTTTTGTGCGCAGGTGGCTGCAGATCCGGCTGTTGACCGGACTACTGAATTTGCCGAATTGAGGCGGCAACTAGACTTGGAAGATGCGGACATCACGCTTGTAAACAAGCGGCTTGACAAGGCACAGGGTATGTATATTAGGGTGGTTAGCAAATATTTAGAAGAGCATGATGCTAGAATTAATAATATGCTGTGATTGCAGATGGACCTGCCGCCATGGAGACCCTGCAGGCCAAACTTGCCCGAGCCAAGGAACAAGCCAGGTCAAGTGATGTGGCTACCCTGTAGGCAGTCGAAGAGTTAAAAGCCGAACAGGCTGCTCATCGCCAAAGCGAGAGGAAAATAGCTGATATGGCAATTGAGCTACAAAATGCTGCCAGCCGTTATGAGCTTCTCTAAAGGGAAAACAAAACGAAAACGGCTGACCTAGAGAAGGCCTTGCAAGCAGCAAAGGAGACTCGCTGTGAAATCAGAGCGGCGCGGGAGGAACTTTGGCAAGCCAGTGATATCACCACTAGAAAGCCCTTTTTATTGCGAACGAAGTTCGGCGATCCGACGTATGCCCCTCTTGATCAATTATGGAGTTCTGCAGACGCATATTTGGATTTAGCAAAGAGTGATGCTGATGCGACGGAGTATTTCAAAGATCAGGAAGATCATGAGGTGGAAAGGTTGTTCTGGTCGCAGTTCAGTGCTCCAAAGCGTCCGCTGCTGTTGAATGAGCAAATGGCCGAGTGGGCCGAGCTCCATAGGTTATCCGGTCTTGCCATGAAGGCCGTTGCGGATCATTTTTGGCCGAAGGAACCGAGGCCGGATAGTTATTTTGGTTTGGTGCAATGATTTCTCCGCACTGTGCCGCATATCGACGTTGTCAAGAGGTCGGTGTGCATAGAGGGTGCACGGATGGCTCTTGCCTATGTTAAGACATACTGGGCTAAGATGGAGGCCACCAATATTGCAACCAGGGGTCCGCCCGGGGGTCAGGACTCGCCCAAGCACTATTTTGAAGAGGTCCTAGAAGGTGCCTGTTTAATAGAGGCTTAGTTCTCGAAGAATGCCATGTTCCAGTGACATGTATCATGATTGTAGAAACAATGCTTTTGATGATAAAGGCTATATTTATACTTTTGCCCGTAAAGTATTCTAGTGCCTCCTGCGCGGCCGTTTATGTATGTATGTATATATCCTGAAAGTTTGTAGTCGTCGGCTTCAGCCCCCACGCATATAATGCGGGGGTGTTTGGTTAAAGCGCGTAATCATACTTGATCCAACGTCTTGGTCCGTTAAGGAGGTGGTGGCACGGCGATCAAGGAAATTGGACTATATTGCTTTAACACCTTCACTTAGCCATAGGAGTTTGACGGTGGGGCTACTATATAGCCCCTGGTATGTCCATGCTTATCCGAATGCGGTGCGTGTACAAACCTGACCGGAAAACCGGTCTTTCGTTAATGCGGAGGAATCGCGAAGATTCCGCTAGGTCATCGAGTGGTTGACCAGTCTCTCGCTTTATCATGTTAGTCAGTTTTCAGCTTTCTCTACTAAGGTGCTCGTCCAGATGAACCAGGGCACAATCGCAGTAGTTCTCTCGGTGTCACCTCAGCCGATAGAACGGAACGTAAGGTAGCAAAACACGGGAGCCTGGAAAACCCAACTATTGACCAAAGACATGATTCGGAGCTGATGCATATAAGGCCAAACTCACGACACCGAACACTCCCGAAGGTATTCGGACTTTGCAACATATACTGGGATGCGTACTACCCTCGATATGGTCCCTGAATTTCCGGATACGTGCCTGAATTCGGCGTGACGTAAGAGCAGCTGTGGTGAGTGCATAAATCCCCAAAAACACATTGGGTGCTGCCCTTGTGACATCTATTTTAAATCATCAAATAATAATTTTGCCAATAACGCCGGTATCCCTCCTGGTCATTTTAAGTACCAGGAGATTACAAGTCAACAAGAGACAGTAAAAAAGGTTTACACAGGGTCTTAATCTAAAAAGAAACCTTGAACCGGGTTCCTGCCGCACATCTGCGCCTTTGTCTCTGTTGTGCCGCATCCTGAAAGGGTGTTGTCGGTGTCAAAACCGGCGGATCTCGGGTAGGGGGTCCCGAACTGTGCGTCTAGGCGGATGGTAACAGGAGACAAGGGACACGATGTTCTACCCAGGTTCGGGCCCTCTTGATGGAGGTAAAACCCTACGTCCTTCTTGATTAATATTGATGATGTGTGTTACAAGAGTAGATCTACCACGAGATCAAGGAGGCTAAACCCTAGAAGCTAGCCTATGGTATGATTGTTGTTCGTCCTACGGACTAAAGCCATCCGGTTTATATAGACACCGGAGAGGGCTAGGGTTACACAGAGTCGATTACAATGGTTGGAGATCTACATATCCGTATCGCCAAGCTTGCCTTCCACGCCAAGGAAAGTCCCATCCGGACACGGGACAAAGTCTTCAATCTTGTATCTTCATAGTCTTGGAGTCTGGCCGATGATGATAGTTCGGCTATCCGGACACCCCCTAGTCCAGGACTCCCTCAGTAGCCCCCGAACCAGGCTTCAATGATGACGAGTCCGACGCATATGTTGTCTTTGGCGTTTGCAAGGCGGGTTCTCCTTCACGCTCCAGGTGTTTGCCGGATAGTGTCTGGTTGCTTCATAAATGTTGCGCTCCTTGGCTTCCACGTCCAATAATGGCCTTCTTCCACGTGTTGTACGAATGCGAAAAGCCAGGGTATTCTTATGTTTTACCCCCTAGCTGCGCGAATAAGCTGCCTATAAGAGAGGCGAGGATCCAGATCCAAATCACACCATCCTCCTTCTGCAAGTACTCATCGAGGCGCATCTGACAAAAAATCCATTCCAACATGGATAGTCGACGCGGCTCCTCTTCTCGCGCTCCCAGTCCTCAGCCAGGAGATTGGAGGAGATGCTCAATCCCGCATAGCGAGTTAGTGATGCTCCAAGCAGAGGGATACCTTCCCCCGGCCTTTATGGATCCGGTTCGAGCCGGACTGGCCAGCTACAAGGGTGGGAAGCAGGCGGAGAGCGTCCCCAATCCCTCCAAAGGAGAGCGGGTATGCTTCGTCCCCTACTTAATAAGGGGACTCGGATTTCCTATACACCCGTTTCTCCGGGGGCTCCTAGAGTTCTATGGACTCCAACTTCACCACCTCACGCCTGCCTCCATTTTGCATATCCCGGGCTTTGTAGCTCTTTGCGAGCTGTTCTTGGGCATCGAGCCCCATTTTGCGCTGTGGAAGAGGCTGTTTTGCCTCGTACCCCATTCTCATGAGGGGTCGATATATCAAGTGGGCGGAGCCGAAATATGGCGCATCGCCGGGACCGGATATCTATCTGGAACCCCGAAGAAGGCGTCCGAAGACTGGCCTTCGGAGTGGTTCTATATGGAAGATGCCCCGCTGTCGGATCCAGTTCGGATCGGCCTCCCGGAGTTTAGCAACACTCCTCTGAAGAAATGCCTGAGTTGGCGCCCGCGGAGCCCTCAACGGGAAGATGATAGGAGCGTCCACTATCTGATGGGCCGGATATGGCTACTAGCCCATTCCGGATTAACCATGATTGGAGTCATGACCACATGCATTATGCGAGGGGTGCAGCCATTTCAATATAGGGACCACCCTATGTGGGATTTTAACGGGGAGAATGACGCCTCCCGTCATGGCCGCACGGGGCCGGGATCGGCCGCCGATCTGTTGAAGATCCTGTCCGGCTTGTACAAGGGGGAGAAGGAGGACTTCCTCCGCACGAATCCGTTGAATGGATTCTCCATGAATAACCCTCGGAGCTGGGTAAGCGGACGCTTATATATCTGATCCGTGCTTTCAAAGGTAAGTGTCTTACTTTATGATTTCGACGCAGGAAATATGCCGGGATGTGGCGGGCATAGAAATCCCAACTCCACAACCCGAGGATCCGGGAAGATCCCTTGATCCGGCCTCCGAAGAGGATCCGGACATAAAGGTGGATTTGATTGACAGGGTGTTCCACCAGCTCAGCATAGACAATGCTTTAGTCGCCATTACGGCTGACTACCCCAGTTTATGTTCGACTTCCCAGGTGAGTACGACCGAAGTCCTGACACCGTTACTTTTTTAATGCTTATTTCTGACCACCGTGTACCAATGGTGCTTGGCAGGAGGTGCCTTTACGGCGGGAAGCCGAGCCTACGGCAACTGATCAAACAAGGTCAGTGCGGCCTAGCAGGCAGAAGAGGAGTGCGGCGCGAATCGAAACGTCGCCGCAAAGGTATGGTGCACCATTGTCTTTTAAGGGAAAGACTCCTGGGAGGCATATTAATGCTCATGATTCTTCCAGGAGAAAGAGCGCTCGCCAGACTGAGTCCGGAGAGGGTGCCCACCAAGCCTCCGCCAGCCAGGCTCCAACGCCTGGTCCGGAGAGGGAGGCGAGTGCAAGGCGTGAGCCGGATGCTCCTCCAACGGAGGATGCCGACAGGTTGTCCCCCACCAGGTCTGAGGTGGAGAGCGCCATGAACCACAGGCGCCGTCGGACAGTTCTTCGTGACGCGTGTTTCTCCCCTGAGGCATTAAATGCCTTTAATGCGGGATACGCGCACCTCCGTGCTGCTCAAGATGGTTTAACCTGAGCCACGGAGCAGTATGTAAAGGACATACGGGTAAGGAATTTAATAGTTATATATGCCAGTAGCCCCCGAGACTTAAAATAGTTAAACTAACTGATTTAAGGATCATTTGTTATGCAGGATCTTACTGAGAAGAATACACACCTGTCTCAGGAGCTTCAAGAATGCAAGGCCCAACTTGAGGCCGCACTAGCCGCTGCCGGGGGATCCACGGAGACCCCCTCTGGTAATTCATATTCTGAAAAAAGAAGTAGTTTATGAAGTGCGGCGTGTGTGTATAGTCTGACAATAATATTGCAGAGGGTGCCGGACTAGATCCGGACAAGCAACAGCTGCTGCGCCAGTTGAAAGCCGGCGAGAGGGTGCTTATGAGGGTGCAGCAGGAGAGGAACAAACTCCAAGATGCCAACACCCAGCTGGGCGAAGAACTAAAAGATGTTTGGGTCCAGCTGTCTAACTCCGTAAAGGAGAATCGGCGGCTTCGTCGCGGCATTTATAGTAAGTGCTTGAGCAAACTCTTTTGAAAAGAAGAGTTCGGCGAGGAAGTCAATTGACAGAAATGTGTCTGTAGGTGTCCTCACGGGTCGTCCGGCGGAGGAGATGCCTGGTTCCACGGGAGACCCTCTTCCTGAGCTGCTGCAACTGCACGAACATGTTCGGCAGGCGATGAGCGGCGTCATTCAGGCCTTATGGCCTTCCGTCTCCCTACCTGAGGGCCTTGGAGGGCTTGCTGAGAAGCTTCAGGGAGTATGGCGACGTCTCCATCTGTGGAAGATGTCGGCCTGCCTTCAAGGCGCCAGGGAGGCCTGGGCCATGGTGAAGACGCGGTACCCGAAGGCTGACCCAAACCACATGGCCGAGGTCGGACCTGTGGGGCCCGAAGGGAAGGAGATTCCTATGAGCTTGATGTACGGCCAAGTAGAGTTGGCCGCGAAATATTCCCAACAAGACTGTAAATTAGACAGCCTGTTAGATGGGATTGAAGAGGAGTACAATCAGTCTGTTTGACGATGTAATTTTAAAATGACATGTAAAATGCCTTCTAGCCGGATTGTAGATCATTTGCCTTTGCGGACCTTTTCGCTTCAACCTTAGGACCCAACAATCCGGAGTATGTCCGAATACCCTTACGGTTATAAAAGAACCGGGGCATGCATGGAGACAAGGCGTAGGGATCATAATTGCTTTATCAGAAAAGTGCCCAACTAGCTATGTTATATTACATGGTTAGTAAGAAACATCTTCCAGGGAGAATAGTTCCGTTAAGGGTTCCTTTCCCTAGGAGGCATGCCCTAAAGTGCATGTCCGGACTGCGAAAATAGCAGAAAAAGCATCTGGGGGCAGATAAATAAGTAAGTAATAAATCATCTTTCAGGTCACCGACCAAATATTCCCTTAAGAACGCTAGCCTTCGGCTTCACCCAGTCTGAGGTACACATCCGACTGACTCGACAGTAACAATCGCAGAGGTGCTCCCTTTACCTCCTAGCCGAACAATCGGGAACGTAGCGGTAAGCACAGGAGCCAGGCAACCCGGCTTGGCCAAAACTTAAGTCATATCGATGCATATAATGTTGATCAAAAGGTACATGCGGAACTGTGACACATGTGGTGGGCATGAAGCCCATATAAATAAGCTTCTGTTAAAGAAGCCCCCAGGTATAACGAGTGCGAGTAGCACATCGAGTGAGTGCGAACAAAGCGCAGATTAGCCCTCAAGACGTTTGTACTGAAAGAGGGAGGAAAAAGGAGGGAAAACAAAGACAGCGAAAAAACATGAGAGGTGGACGGAGGAAGGAGACGAACCCTGAGTCCGGCGCTAGGCGTAAAATCTTCGGAGACGGGCTGCGTTCCATGGGTTTGGCTTGAGTCGGTTGTCAGATGCGTTGCGTAGACGGTATGCCCCGTCGGTAAGGACTTGGTCGATGATGAAGGGACCTTCCCATTTGGGCTTAAGTTTGTCCTTTTTCTTGTCCGGCAGGCGTAGAACTAGCTCGCCAACATTGTAAGTTTTGGCCCGTACTTCTCTGCTTTGATATCTTCGAGCCTGCTGTTGATAGAATGCGGAACGGGATTTTGCCACGTCGCGCTCCTCCTCTAAAGCGTCCAAACTGTCCTGCCGATCCAACTCGGCTTCTCTTTCCTCGTACATGCGCACGCGAGGTGAGTCATGAATTATATCGCAGGGCAAAACTGCCTCAGCGCCGTATACCATAAAAAATGGTGTGAATCCGGTTGTGCGGTTTGGCGTGGTCCGCAGCCCCCAGAGTACGGAGTCGAGCTCCTCTACCCAGTGCGTGTTAGATTCCGTGAGGGACCGCACTAATCTGGGTTTGATGCCGCTCATGATTAGACCATTTGCTCGTTCCACTTGACCATTAGTTTGAGGGTGGTAGACTGAAGCGTAGTCGAGCTTGATGCCCATGTTTTTGCACCAGAGTTTAACCTCGTCGGCCGTGAAATTCGTGCCGTTATCAGTGATGATGCTGTGGGGGACGCCAAAACGGTGTACTACCCCGGATATGAAGTCTATCACAGGTCCGGATTCTGCCGTTTTAACCGGCTTGGCCTCTATCCATTTGGTGAATTTGTCCACCATGACCAATAAGTATTTGTGCTTGTGGGTTCCCCCTTTAAGGGGTCCAACCATGTCAAGCCCCCAGACCGCGAACGGCCAAGTAATGGGTATAGTTTTGAGGGCGGTGGGTGGCATGTGGCTCTGATTAGCAAAGAGCTGGCAACCGACGCATCGTTGGACTAAGTCCTGAGCATCTGCCCGGGCGGTCGGCCAATAAAATCCTGTACGGAAGGCCTTGCCTACAAGGGCCCGGGCGGCGGCGTGGTGCCCGCCGAGTCCGGCGTGAATTTCAGCCAGGAGATTTCGCCCTTCCTCTTCGGAGATACACCTTTGAAGGACTCCGGTTGTGCTTTTCTTATAAAGTTCTCCCTCATGGACCTTGTAGGCTTTAGATCGCCGAACTATGCAGCGGGCCTCATTTTGGTCTTCGGGAAGTTCCTGCCTGATTAAGTAGGCTAGGAATGGTTCCGTCCACGGGGCAATTACTGCCAGTATTTCGTGGGCTGAATCTGTTATTTCATTGGCTGAGCCACCGATTGTGTCAGAATGTTCTGCGTTAGGTGATGCAGTTGGTTCCGGATTGTTATTTCCGGACTCCTCTTCCCATAATACGGATGGCTTAAAGAGCCGCTCCAGGAAGATGTTTGGAGGGACGGCGTCGCGTTTTGCGCCGATGCGTGCCAACACGTCTGCTGCCTGGTTATTATCCCGGGCTACATGGTGGAATTCGAGTCCTTCGAACCGGGCTGACATTTTTAGGACAGCGTTACGGTAGGCTGCCATTTTCGGATCCTTGGCGTCAAAGTCTCCATTTACTTGGGATATTGCGAGGTTTGAATCCCCGCGCACCTCTAGGCGTTGAATACCCATGGAGATTGCCATCCGGAGGCCATGTAGAAGGGCCTCGTATTCGGCTGCATTGTTGGAGTCCGTGTACATTATTTGAAGCACGTATTGGACTGTGTCTCCGGTTGGGGACGTCAAGACGACGCCAGCCCCCAAGCCAGCCAACATTTTGGAGCCGTCGAAATGCATGATCCAATTGGAGTATGCGCCGTACTCTTTAGGGAGTTCGGCTTCGGTCCATTCGGCGATGAAGTCAGCCAGAACTTGCGACTTGATAGCTCGCCGTGGTTTGTAGGTTATATCAAATGGTAAGAGCTCAATGGCCCATTTTGCAATCCTGCCCATCGCATCGCGATTGTTTATAATGTCGTTGAGAGGTACTTCGGAGGCCACCGTTATGGAACACTCTTGAAAGTAGTGTCGCAGCTTCCGGGATGCCATGAACACCGCATACGCTATCTTTTGATAGTGTGGGTACCGGGACTTGCATGGAGTTAAGACAGTGGATACGTAGTACACTGGTTTTTGAAGAGGGAATTTGTGCCCTTCTGTTTCTCGTTCGACGACGAGTACCGCGCTGACAACTTGATGTGTTGCTGCGATATATAACAACATCGGTTCGCCCAGGTTGGGCGCGGCCAGGACCGGATTTGTTGCCAATACGGCCTTAATTTCTTCGAGTCCGGCCGTGGCAGCATCCGTCCATTCGAAATGTTCGGTGCGCCGGAGGAGGCGATAGAGGGGCAGTGCCTTTTCTCCCAAACGGGAGATGAAGCGGCTTAGAGCCGCCACGCATCCAGTTAGTTTTTGTATTTGCTTGAGGTCTTTTGGGATATCCAATTGTGACAGAGCTCGGATCTTGGCTGGGTTTGCTTCAATTCCTCTACCGGATACAATGAAGCCCAAGAGCTTTCCGGCTGGTACGCCGAAAACACATTTTTCCGGGTTGAGCTTAATGTCATATGCTCGGAGGTTGTCGAATGTCACCCTCAAGTCGTCTACTAGAGTTTCGACGTGTTTGGTCTTGACGACCACATCGTCTACGTATGCCTCTACTGTTTTGCCTATCTGGGTGGCCAGACATGTCTGAATCATGCGCTGATATGTTGCGCCGGCATTTTTGAGTCCGAAGGGCATTGTGTTGAAGCAGAATGGTCCGTATGGAGTAATAAATGCCGTTGCGGCCTGGTCTTTTTCCGCCATCTTGATTTGATGGTATCCGGAGTATGCGCCGAGGAAGCACAATGAATCATGCCCTGCGGTAGCATCAATGATTTGGTCGATGCGAGGGAGAGGGAAAGGGTCCTTTGGACAGGCCTTGTTAAGGTCTTTGAAATCGACACAAAGGCGCCAGGATTTGTCCTTTTTTGGTACCATTACCAGGTTGGCTAGCCAGTCCGGATGTTTTATATCTCTGATGAATCCGGCTTCTAAGAGTTTGGCTAGCTCCTCTCCCATTGCCTGTCTTTTGGGTTCGGAAAATCGCCGAAGAGCCTGTTTGACTGGCTTGAATCCTTTTAGGATATTTAGGCTATGCTCTGCCAGCCTGCGTGGGATTCCTGGCATGTCTGAAGGGTGCCAGGCGAAAATGTCCCAATTTTCCCGAAGGAATTCTCGTAGTGCGGCTTCTACATCAGGATTTAATTGTGCCCCAATGGAGGCCGTCTTTGTGGGGTCCGTTGGATGGACCTGGAATTTGACTATTTCGTCTGCTGGTTTAAAAGAGGTGGACTTAGACCTCTTATCGAGTATCACATCGTCCCTATCCACCATGGAGCGCAGCGCAGTGAGCTCCTCTGCCGTAGGGCTTCGGATAATGCCTCTAGGGCCAGTGCGGCTGTCTTATTTTCAGCGCGGAGTGCTATATCTGGATCACTGACGAGAGTGATTATTCCATTGGGCCCGGGCATTTTGAGCTTCATGTACCCGTAATGGGGTATAGCTTGGAAGATTGTGAATGCCTCTCGCCCTAACAAGGCGTGAATCCGCTGCCGAATGGGGCCACTTGGAACATGACCTCTTCGGACCTGTAGTTGTTCGACGAGCCGAACACTACGTCTAGTGTGATTTTTCCTGTGCAACGTACTTCTCGACTAGGGATTATTCCCCTGAAGGTTGTGCTGCTTTGCTCAATGCGGCTCCAGTCAATTTCCATTTTTTGAAGGGTTTCCTCATAGATGAGGTTTAATCCGCTGCCGCCATCCATGAGTACCTTGGTAAGACGAAAGCCGTCCACTATCAGACTGAGAACCAATGCGGCTGGTGCTCGAGCTGTTCGGAATTTAGGTGCATCGCTGGCATTGAAGGTGATAGTTGTGTCGCTCCATGGATTCGTTGTTGCTACCTCGTAGACTTCGGCGAGGCTGCGGATTGTTCGCTTCCGCATGTTATTTGATGCGAAAGTCTCGAAGACTGTTAATACCGTACTGGTACTGTTGGGCTGGTTGTCCGGGGCTAGAAAGCCTTCGCCACTTTTGGCCACCTGCCGTAGTATCCAACATGCTCGAAGGCTATGTGTTGGAGTGGCGCCCTCCGTACTGTGGATTTTGCAAGGTCCGTTGAGCCATCCCTCCAGTACGGTTCCGTGCCCTTTAGGGGTTTTTTGCTTTTTGGTTTTTAATCCAGGTGCTTGAGTATGATGCACCCTTTTATTTCGGACTGGGGTTGTATTCAGGGCCGGATTGTCCCAAAACCTGGTTTCGGTTTTCCAGGCACTCTCCATCACACAGTATTTTTGTACAATGGTCGCTAGGTCGGCGAAGCGTGTAACTTCGCGACGACTTATGGCGTTTATGATTCCCTTGTCCATGCAATTGTTGCAAAAAATTGAAATCGCGCTTTCTTCACGACAGTCCTTTATCCTGTTCATAACCAGGAGGAATCTGGCCCAGTAATGATGTACTGTTTCATCGGGCTCTTGCCGTATTTGAGATAGATCGCTTATGTTTGGGTGGGCGGGTGGAATTAAGTTCGGAACCCCGCCCGATCTGAGGCTCAAAGGCCAAGAAGTTTCTGGATTTGGAAGCTTGGTTTGTTGGACGCCTTCCAACAAATCCGGTCTGATGCCTGACTTTAGGTTCAGTATTTCGTTGACGTCCGTCTCTTCGCGGGAATCCAGCATGGATGGATCGGGAATCCGGACATACCTGGTTTTTAACATAGAAGAAGAGTCGCTGCATTGTTCCTCTACCACAACAACATGGTGGGTAACCTGGGGAGAGTTAATTTCTCTCAGATCGGTTTTGAGACCAATCTGATCGTAGTCTGTAGTGACTCCTAGGGCGGCGATGCGATCCAAGAGCTCGTTTACGGAGGAGAGCTCAATCGGATCTAGCTGCTCGGCGAATTCCGAGCTGACGTGAAGATCGCTTTTGATGACCTAAGAGGTCATCGTCGGAGCGGTGGCCGAACAGGCGGTCATGAGAAAACCACCTAGCCGGATAGTTTGGCCGGCGGCCAAAGCTCCCTTGACGACGGCGCCGTCTTTAAAGACGGGAAAAGACATCCTTCCTGATTGCGACGGCACAGAGGAAATCTCAATGAAATCACCAATGTCGGTGTCAAAACCGGCGGATCTCGGGTAGGGGGTTCCGAACTATGCGTCTAGGCGGATGGTAACAGGAGACAAGGGACACAATGTTTTACCCAGGTTCGGGCCCTCTTGATGGAGGTAAAACCCTATGTCCTGCTTGATTAATATTGATGATGTGTGTTACAAGAGTAGATCTACCACGAGATCAAGGAGGCTAAACCCTAGAAGCTAGCCTATGGTATGATTGTTGTTCGTCCTACGGACTAAAGCCATCCGGTTTATATAGACACCGGAGAGGGCTAGGGTTACACAGAGTCGGTTACAATGGTAGGAGATCTACATATCCGTATCGCCAAGCTTGCCTTCCACGCCAAGGAAAGTCCCATCCGGACACGGGACGAAGTCTTCAATCTTGTATCTTCATAGTCTTGGAGTCCGGCCGATGATGATAGTTCGGCTATCCGGACACCCCTTAGTCTAGGACTCCCTCAGGTGTAGTACGGTAGTTATCTGTAAAAAGAAGGAAAAAAACTCAGATGAAATAATCTGGAGTGACCGTGTACAACGTTGGTTAAACTTTATGAACCGTGAAAATTCAAGTTCTTGAGTGGTGCTAGGGGGGCATGATACGTCTCCAACGTATCTATAATTTATGAAGCATTCATGCTATTATATTATCTGTTTTGAATGATTGTGCGCTTTATTATACACTTTTATATTACTTTTGGGACTAACCTACTAACCGGAGGCCCAACCCATATTGTTGTTTTCTTGCCTATTTCAGTGTTTCGAAGAAAAGGAATATCAAACGGAGTCCAAACGGAATGAAACCTTTGGGAGCGTGATTTTTGGAACGAACATGAGCCAGGAGACTTGGAGTTCAAGCCAGGGAAGCTTCGAGGAGGCCACGAGGGTGGGGGCGCGCCCCCCTACTAGGTGCGCCTCCCTATCTCGTAGGCCCCTCAAGCGTTCCCCGACCGACTTCTTTCACCTATATATCTCCATATACCCCGAAAGCATCAAAACAAAAGATAGATCGGGAGTTCCGCCGCCGCAAGCCTCTGTAGCCACCAAAAACCAATCGGGACCCTGTTCCAGCACCCTGCCGGAGGGGGGATCCCTCACTGGTGGCCATCTTCATCATCCCGGCGCTCTCCATGGCGATGAGGGAGTAGTTCACCCTTGGGCCCGAGGGTATGTACCAGTAGCTACATGTTTGATCTCTCTCTCTCTCTCTCGTGTTCTCTCTATGGCACGACCTTGATGTATCGTGAGCTTTGCTATTATAGTTGGATCTTATGATGTTTCTCCCCCTCTACTCTCTTGTAATGGATTGAGTTTTCCCTTTGAAGTTGTCTTATCGGATTGAGTCTTTAAGGATTTGAGAACACTTGATGTATGTGTTGCTGTGCTTATCTGTGGTGACAATGGGATATTCACGTGATCCACTTGATGTATGTTTTGGTGATCAACTTGCGGGTTCCGCTCATGAACCTATGCATAGGGGTTGGCACACGTTTTCGTCTTGACTCTCCGATAGAAACTTTGGGGCACTCTTTGAAGTACTTTGTGTTGGTTGAATAGATGAATCTGACATTGTGTGATGCATATCGTATAATCATGCCCACGGATACTTGAGGTGACAATGGAGTATCTAGGTGACATTAGGGTTTTGGTTGATTTGTGTCTTAAGGTGTTATTCTAGTATGAACTCTATGATAGATTGAACGGAAAGAATAGCTTCATGTTATTTTACTATGGACTCTTGAATAGATAGATCAAAAAGGATAACTTTGAGGTGGTTTTGTACCCTACCATAATCTCTTCGTTTGTTCTCCGCTATTAGTGACTTTGGAGTGACTCTTTGGGACCCTATTCCGGCACCCTGCCGGAGGGGGGATCCCTCACCAGTGGCCATCTTCATCATCCCGGCGCTCTCCATGACGAGGAGGGAGTAGTTCACCCTCGGGGCTGAGGGTATGTACCAGTAGCTACGTGTTTGATCTCTCTCTCTCTCTTGTTCTCTCTATGGCCCGATCTTGATGTATCGGGAGCTTTGCTATTATAGTTGGATCTTATGATGTTTCTCCCCCTCTACTCTCTTGTAATGGATTAAGTTTTCCTTTTGAAGTTATCTTATCGGATTGAGTCTTTAAGGATTTGAGAACACTTGATGGATGTGTTGTCGTGCTTATCTGTGGTGACAATGGAATATTCACGTGATCCATTTGATGTATGTTTTGGTGATCAACTTGCGGGTTCCGCTCATGAACCTATGCATAGGGTTTGGCACACGTTTTCGTCTTGACTCTCCGGTAGAAACTTTGGGGCACTCTTTGAAGTTCTTTGTGTTGGTTGAATAGATGAATCTGACATTGTGTGATGCATATCGTATAATCATGCCCACGGAAACTTGAGGTGACAATGGAGTATCTAGGTGACATTAGGGTTTTGGTTGATTTGTGTCTTAAGGTGTTATTCTAGTATGAACTGTATGATAGATTGAACGGAAAGAATAGCTTCATGTTATTTTACTACAGACTCTTGAATAGATAGATCAAAAAGGATAACTTTGAGGTGGTTTTGTACCCTACCATAATCTCTTTGTTTGTTCTCCGCTATTAGTGACTTTGGAGTGACTCTCTGTTGCATGTTGAGGGATAGTTATATGATCCAGTTATGTTATTATTGTTGAGAGAACTTGCACTAGTGAAAGTATGAACCTTAGGCCTTGTTTCCTACCATTGCAATACCGTTTACGCTCACTTTTATCGCTTGCTACCTTGCTGTTTTTATAATTTCAGATTACAAATACTCATATCTACCATCCATATTGCACTTGTATCACCATCTCTTCGCTGAACTAGTGCACCTATACAATTTACCATTGTATTGGGTATGTTGGGGACACAAGAGACTCTTTGTTATTTGGTTGCAGGGTTGCTTGAGAGAGACCATCTTCATCCTATGCCTCCCACAGATTGATAAACCTTAGGTCATCCACTAGAGGAAATTTGCTACTGTCCTACAAACCTCTGCACTTTGAGGCCCAACAACGTCTATAAGAAGAAGGTTGTGTAGTAGACATCAGGGCATAGCCGTTAGGAAAGCTCAGGCTTATCTGAGCTGCTACAAATAGTGGTGCGCCGAACACGTCTAGCTATGTCCATGATCTCGACGATCGATCAGATACTTGGGTTGGAGAGGCCGGTCAATGGTTCGGCTGCTCGAGCTGCCACATATTCTTTCGCATGCAGGGAACACTCTGTGCATCCGTTAATTGTAATGACGCCACGTGGACCGGGCATCTTGAGTTTAAGATAAGTGTAATGCGGGATTGCATTGAAGCGAGCGAAGGCCGTTCTTCTGAGTAGTGCATGGTAGCCGCTTCGGAGTGGAGCGATGTCGAAGATTAGTTCTTCGCTTCGGAAGTTGTTGGGAGAACTGAATACAACCTCTAAAGTTAGAGAGCCCGTGCAGCGGGCCTCGACGCCTGGTATTACTCCTTTAAAGGTAGCATTGCTTGGGCTGATTCTTGACGGGTCTATCCCCATCTTGCGGACAGTGTCCTGATATATCAGATTGAGATTACTGCCGCCGTCCATGAGGACTCGGGTGAGATGGTATCCATTGATTATTGGGTCGAGCACCAAGGCAACCGAACCTCCATGCCAGATACTAGTCAGATGATCCCTGCGATTGAAAGTGATCGGGCAGACCGACCATGGGTTGAATTTGGGGGCGACAGGTTCTACGGCGTATAAGTTGTAAATCATGTTCACCGTTTTGACCTATGATGGAATTTTTTTCTGTCCCCCAGTGTTCGGCTGGCGGGGTTCGTCCTCGTCTAAACTTGGTTCATCTCTCCCCTTGTGTTTGGCATTTAGCTTGCCGGCCTGCTTGAAAACCCAGCATTCTCTGTTGGTGTGATTCGTAGGTTTTTCGGGGATTCCATGAATCTGACATGATCTGTCTAAAATTTTGTTTAGGCTGGACTGTCCATCTCTGCTGCCTTTAAATGGCTTTTTCCGTTGACCCGGTCGAGAGCCCCTGAATCCGGCGTTTACCGTCGTGTTGTTTGGGTTGTCTTCATTATTTTGACCCTTATTTTTATTGCGTCGCGGCTTCCCATTGTCGTCCCTGATTTCGGATGTGCTTGGGTCACTGGTGCCGCTACATGCCAACCAACTGTCCTCGCCCGTGCAAAAGCGGGTCATAAGGCTTGTTAGGGCTGCCATTGTCCTCGACTTTTCCTGGACGAGGTATCTGGCGAGCCATTCGTCTCGGATACTGTGTTTGAAAGCCGCTAAGGCTTCGGCATCCGGGCAATCGATGATTTGGTTCTTTTTAGTGAGGAATCTATTCCAAAGTTTACGGGCTAACTCTTCGGGCTGTTGGACTATGTGGCTTAAATCGTCTGCGTCCGGAGGTCGGACATACGTCCCTTGAAAATTAGCCCTGAAAGCGTCCTCGAGTTCCTCCCAGCTTCCAATGGAATTTTCGGGGAGGCTTTTCAACCAATGCCGAGCTGGTCCTTTTAACTTGAGGGGTAGGTATTTGATGGTGTGGAGATCATCTCCGCGAGCCATATGGATATGAAGAATGAAGTCCTCAATCCAGACTGCGGGGTCTGTTGTTCCGTCATATGCCTCGATGTTCACGGGTTTAAACCCCTCTGGAAATTCATGATCCAGCACCTCATCGGTGAAGCATAGGGGGTGTGCGGCGCCCCTGTGTCTAGATGTGTCATGGCGTGGGTCTGATGGCTATAGTGTTTGATGTTGGTTCTGAGCTGGTAGTTGATTAGTATAGGGAGTTTGGTTGTCGTGACCTTGCGTAGGGACATGCTTCCTACACCCATAGATGGTCCTGGCCATACCAGCTCTCTTGTCAAGGTGCTCACATAGATTGTGTGCTGACTTGTCTGCGGCGTCATCCGCCGCTCTGTCTGGGCCATGGGGTGGTCGGTCCTGCCGCTCGACCGTATTGTTTTTCGGACTCTTTAGACTCACCGTCAAATTCGGGCAGCAGCTTGCGCTTTGGGTAGCTCTTTGTGTTGCGATCGCCACCGTGTTCTTTAGTGTCGAGCACTTTATTCCATCTATGGTTGAGCGTATCCTGTGCGGCCTTAAGCCTTTGCTTCTACTTCTTCAAGCTCCTCGCGGTGGCGATAAGCCTTCTATGGAGGTTTTCTTGTTCCAAGTGCTTCTCCGGTATGGTGCGTGCGTCTTCATCCGGACTGTTCTCCTCACCGAATTCAGGTTTATAAGGCTTGTCTTCGACATCACCGTGATCGGACTGCGGCCCCGGACTATGTTTGCCGTCCCCAGGCTCATCCTGCTCCATTGCTGGGTCTACGGGGTCACCATTATCCTTAGAGTCATCTGGGGTATTGTTCTTTCTTGTGCCGTTATTGCTGTTTATGCTGTAGCGGGCTTTGGAGCAGCGCTGCTGATGTCGGCGCTTCGGCTGCTTTTCGGGAGGTTTGTCCTCACTTGTATCCTTTTTATCCTCGCCATTATCTTCTTTGGGAGTATCCACCATGTAAATGTCATATGACGAGGTGGCTGTCCACCCCCCTGTGGGTGGTGGTTCCTCTTCTTCTCCCGCATCGTCGTCCATACCGTCGATGCCTTCGGAGTCGAAGTCGAGCATGTCGGTCAAGTCATTGACAGTGGCTATCAAGTGGGTGGTGGGTGGGCAGCGAAATTCGTCCGTTTCCCACTCAAGCCGGACATAGTTCGGCCAAGAATCCCCTGACAAGGAGAGAGATCTTAATGAATTTAACACGTCGCCCAAGGGCGAGTGCTGAAAGATGTCTGCAGAGGTGAACTCCAAGATCAGCGCCCAGTCTGTTTTGACGGGCGCGGACACACGCGGTTCGGAACCCGTATCCGAAGACGAGTCCGGGGGTCCGACAGCACAGGCCTCGATAGAGGCTAAATCTGTGTTCGGCTCCAACGCCGTACAGTATGCAGCCTACGTGGTGCGGTCTAGCCCCCCATCCACGAACGACGCGATCTGTTCTAGGCCTAGGGCCAGGGCAGCCACAGATGTGATCTCCTGATCGCCGTCTGATGGCAGATCTCAGTCATGCTCATCGCGGCCGTAGGGCGCACCTGTCATGGGTTCGAATCCATCGAAGATCAAGTCTTCGCGGCTGTTGGCAGTGTAATTCAGGCTTCCAAACCTGACCTGATGGCCAGGGGCATAGCTATCGATCTGCTCCAGATGGCCAAGCGAGTTGGCCCGTAGTGCGAAGCCGCCGAATACGAAGATCTGTCCGAGGAGAAAAGTCTTGCCCCAGATTTCATCGTTATAGATGATTGAGGGAGCCATCAAGCCTTACGATGACGACACAGTGGAACTCTCTATGAAAGCACCAATGTCGGTGTCAAAACTGGCGGATCTCGGGTAGGGGGTCCCGAACTGTGCGTCTAAGGCTAATGGTAACAGGAGGCGGGGGACACGATGTTTACCCAGGTTCGGGCCCTCTCTATGGAGGTAATACCCTACTTCCTGCTTGATTGATCTTGATGATATGAGTATTACAAGAGTTGAAACCCTAGTAGCTAGCCTATGATTATGATTGTCCGTGTCCTATGGACTAAACCCTCTGGTTTATATAGACACCAGAGGGGGCTAGGGTTACACAAAGTCGGTTACAGAGAAGGAGATCTACACATCCGAATCGCCAAGCTTGCCTTCCATGCAAAGGAGAGTCCCACCCGGACACGGGACGAAGTCTTCAATCTTGTATCTTGATAGTCCAACAGTCCGGCATAAGTGTATAGTCCGGCTGTCCGAGGACCCCCTAATCCAGGACTCCCTCAGTGTCGGTGTCAAAACCGGCAGATCTCGGGTAGGGGGTCCCGGACTATGCGTCTAAGGCTAATGGTAACATGAGGTTGGGGACACGATGTTTACCCAGGTTCGGGCCCTCTCGATGGAGGTAATACCCTACTTCCTGCTTGATTGATCTTGATGATATGAGTATTACAAGAGTTGATCTACCATGAGATCGTAGAGGCTAACACTAGAAGCTAGCCTATGATTATGATTGTTGTTGTCCTACGGACTAAACCCTCCGGTTTAAATAGACACCGGAGGGGGCTAGGGTTACACAGAGTCGGTTACAGAGAAGGAGATCTACATATCCAAATTGCCAAGCTTGCCTTCCACGCCAAGGAGAGTCCCATCCGGACACGGGACGAAGTCTTCAATCTTGTATCTTCATAGCCCAACAGTCCGGCCCAAGTATATAGTCCGGCTGTCCGAGGACCCCCTAATCCAGGACTCCCTCAGTAGCCCCTGAACCAGGCTTCAACAACGATGAGTCCGGCGCGCAGATTGTCTTCGGCATTGCAAGGCAGGTTCCATCTCCGAATACCCCATAGAAGATCTTGAATACGAGGATCGTGTCCGGCTCTGCAAAATAAATTCCACATACCACCGTAGAGAGCATAATACTCCACAAATCTAATCTGCTGACAACTTTTCCTAGCGTGACATCACGTCGCGGCCCGGTCATTACGAACCGTTCTTCCCAGCCTACCACTACACATGTTGCGAGGCGGTTTTATTGGCACGTCTTGTTGAAGCAGAGATCGTGTTCCCCTTATCACGAGATTCTCATTAATACGGGCGTGGGTAACCCAACTACGCCTGTTGGTATGACTCCTCAATTTTAGGCAAGTCCCAAATGGTCATGCTAAGGACGCTTGATTTTCACCCCTTTTATAGAGGGACCGAGGCCTGTCCCTTTCTTCCCACGCTTGCTCCTTTCCCCACCTCGAGTTCCAACACCCAAAGCTCAGGCTTAAGCACTTCGGACCTTCAATCATGTCCGGATCCAACCTTCATGGTCGGTGGATGGCCTCCTCTGTCACATAGGAGGACATCGAGAAGCTCAGGGAGGCCAGGTATCTGACCGCCGAAATCCAGCACAGGCTTCCTTCCCAAGGGCAGGTCATCCCCAATCCCGAACCCAATGAGAGCATCGTATTTGCTTCCCACTTCCTTCGAGGCTTAGGCTTTAGTCCTGATCCCTTTGTGAGAGGGCTCATGTTCTATTATGGGCTAGATTTTCACGATCTAGCTCCGGATTCCATCCTTCACATCTTGTCGTTTATCGTCATGTGCGCAGCCTTCCTCCACATCACCCCACACTTCGGTCTATGGCTCAAGACCTTCAATGTAAAGCCGAAGGTGATTGACGAGCGACATGCAGAGTGCAGAGGCACTATAATAAGAAAAAGCTCCGATCCCCCATGTCCAGAAGGTTCCTTCCCGGAGGTGTCTGATTTATGGCAACGGAGGTGGTTCTATATCATAGCTCCCCGAGGCACAAAGTGGGCGGTCGCCCCTGCCTTTCGCTCGGGCCCTCCGTCTCAATTGGCGTCATGGGTCAATGAGGGACTGTACTGGGGGCCTGCTAATGACGTACCGACACTGCAGAGCCGCATTCGGGATCTTCTTGAGAGGGATGTCAGTCTCATCAAAATATATCAGGTAATGCTAGTCCGTCGGGTCCTGCCATGCAAACGTCGACCTCTCCGGATGTGGGAGTTCAACCCAGAAGGACCGCGAACTATTCAGCACTTCTTTGGCATGACGCTCGAAGGGATGTATCGGTAATTCTTCGGATCACGAATAAAGTGTCCGGACACCATCGAGGATGTGGGCTTGAACTGCAATCGTCCAGATACCCAAGTAAGTAACTCTGCAACCGAACACGCTGTTTATGTTTATCATAACATTATTTTGAAAACTATCCGTGGCCAGGATTGGCTAAGTAAGGCGGAGAGGATCAGGTGTCTGGCCCCTCTTCCCGAAGGCTCGTCGAATCCTACATTAACCAGGATGCTTAAACGCGCACCATATCAAGTGCCATCGAGGAAGGATGAAGGGAAGAGTAGAGAAGCTGAAAGTGAGCTTCATACATTGCACATCCAAACCAGGGAATTAATGTCTCCATGAAGGAGTATAATCGGGGAGGTGAATCTAAAATTCCCTCCCCCCGCGGGAAGAAAAGGGCCGCCTCCGAAGACTTGGAAACGGAGGTGCCCAAACAAGGGAAGAAACCCTCGCCAGGGAGTCCTGCCCTAGAGGGCGTCCTCACCGCACAACACCCGCAAATGGGCCAGCCCTCCACCGAGCTGTAAGTGAAAAAGTACTATGATAAATATGTCATGCTTTATCTATGAGAATAATAACCGAGACCTATCTTGTAGTCCAGATCATAGCCCTTCTCAACAGAGTTCGTCTTCTGGGGATCTTCTTCCGGAGATGATGGAGAGTGAAACGCCTCCTCCTGCGTCCCCGCCCTATGGGGCGGACGACCCCGAGGTGTCGTCACGGAGGATTTCTCCTGATCCACTAAGGCTAGAAGTTAATGCTTCGGCCGCCCGAAACCCGGAGTATTCGGCTCCCAGGGAGAGAAACAAGAAGAGTCCGGGATTGTTCGGCACCGAGCCGGACACACTGACGGGCCTTCTGGAGCGAGCGACTATATCAGAGGCACACCATACTTTAATGAGTACGGTGTTCGAGAGGATGTCATCCGCCAAAAGTGGTTTGAATGAAGCTTTTACGAGCCTGCTCAAAGGCTTTGAAGTACGCAAAGAAATATGTAAACTTTCAGTTGTACCGCACACGCTAGGTGTGCTCTGTATAGATAGTAGCCCCTGAGACTCTGGTGTCCAGCCCGAGGCGGCAAACGGAGGATCATACTCCCAAGTAATGATCGCGCTGCGTTATGTGCAGATGGCTAAGTGTCCGACGGTTGACCGGACTGCTGAATTCGCCGAACTGAGGCGACAGCTTGATGTGGCGGATGCTGACATCGTGCTTGTGAACAAGCGGCTTGACGATGCACAGGGTATGTGTTTATTTTTGAATTGTCAGCAAATATTTTAAGAGGAGCATGATGCTAGTATCTATAATATGTTGTGGCTGCAGATGGAGCTGCTGTCGTGGAGGCCCTTCAGGCGGAACTTGCCCTAGCCAAGGAACAAGCCAGGAGAAGTGATGCGGCCGCCCTAAAGGCGGCTGAAGAGTTAAGAGCCGAGCAGGCTGCTCATCGCCAGAGCGAAGACAAAATAGCCAAGATGGCTGTTGAGCTGAAAGATGCCGCCGGCCGATATGAGCTCCTTGAAAAGGAGAGCCAAGTGAAAGCGGATGACCTGAAGAAGGCCTTGGAAGCATCCAAGGAAACGCGCTCTAAAATCAGAGCTGCACGGGAGGAGCTTCGACAAGCGGGAGATATCACGGCTGGGAGGCCCTTTTTGTTGCAGATGAAGTTTGGAGATCCGAAGTATGCCCCTCTGGATCAGCTATCGAGTGTTGCAGACGCATATGTGGACCTGGCGAAAAGTACTACTGATGCGACCAAGTTTTTCAAAGATCAGAAAGATAATGAGATGGACAGGTTATTCTGGTCGCAGTTCAGTTCCCCGACGCGTCCGCTGCCGTTGAATGAAAGGATGGCCCCATGGCCGAGCTCCATAGGTTGTCCGGACTTGCCATGAGGTCTGTCGTAGACCATCTTTGGCCGAAGGGACCAAGGCCGGACAGTTATTTTGGTTTAGTGCAACAATTCCTTGGCATTGTGTCGCGTATCAACGTTGTGAAGAGGTCGACGTGCATAGAGGGTGCGTGGATGGCTCTTGCCCATGTTAAAACATATTGGGCAGGGATGGAGGCCACCGGTATTGCAGCCTGGGATCCGGCGGGAGGCCAGGACCCGACCGAGCACTATTTTGAGCAAGTCTTAGAAGGCGCCCATTTAATAGAGGCTCAATGCTCGAAGAGTATTATGTTTGAGTGACATATATCTCAGTTGTATAGACAATGCTATTTTGATTATAAAAGCTGTATTTATACTTTTGCCTGAAAGTATTGTAGTGCCTCCACTGCGGCCGTTTATGTATGTATATAACCTTAAAGTTTGCAGTTGTCGGCTTCAGCCCCCACGCATACAATGCGGGGGTGTTCGAAAAAGGCACGTAATCACACTTGATCCAACGTCTTGGTCCATTAAGGAGGTGATCGCACATCGAACTAGGCAATCGGACTATATTGCTTTAACACTTTCACTTAGCCATAGGAGTTTGACAGTGGGGCTACTATATAGCCCCTGGTACTTCCGCGTTCATCTAAATTCGGTGCGCCTACGTACATGACGGGGAAACCAGTCCTTCGTTAATGCGGAGGAATCCCAAAGATTCCGCTGAGTCATCGAGTGGTTGACCAGTCTCTCACTGTATCATGACAGTCAGTTTTCAGCTTTATGTAGTAAGGTGCTCATCCGGAATAACCAGGGCACAATCGCAGTAGTTCTCCTTTGGCCGCCTTAGCCGATAAAATGGAACATAAGGTAGCAAACCCAGGAGCCGGTCAAACCCAATATTTGACCAAAGACATGATTCGAAGCTGATGCATATAAGGCCAAACTCGCGATGCCGTACACTCCGAAGGTATTCAGACTTTGTAACATATACTGGGTTGAGTAACACCCTCGATAATGAACCCCGAATTTCCAGGTACGTGCATTAATCTGACGTGGCGAAATGCCAATAACGCCAGTATCCCTCATGGGTGTATTAAGTACCCGGGGGATGTCAAGCAACAAGAGACATTAAAGAAGGTTTACACAGGGGCTTAATCTAAAGAGAAACCTTTGAGCGGGTCCCTGCTGCACTTCTACGCCTTTGTCTCCATTGTGCCGTATCCTGGAAGGGTGTAGCACGATGGTCATTGTAAAAAAGGAAAAACCCAGGTAAAAGAGTCTGGTGTAATCGTGTGAGAAGTTGGTTATTCTCAATGAATCATTAAAATGCAATATATTATTATATTAAAAGGGTCAAGCCAAACTGTGGGCTTTGTTACATGTTCGCAGCCCCTAGCAGCGCCTATGGGGGTATATCTATAGACCCCAGCTCAGGTTTATCTGGGCTATTACCACCGGCGGTGCACCGGACTCGTCTAACCGTGTCCGTGGTCTTGACGACCGATCGTGTATTCTGGTTGGAGAGGCCGCTCAGTGTTCGGCTGCTAGAGCCACCACATATTCTTCCGCTCGTAAGGAACACTCTGTGTTTTCACTAACTGTGATGACGCCACATGGACCGAGCATCTTGAGTTTAAGGTAGGCATAGTGCGGTACTGCGTTGAAGCGAGCGAAGGCCACTCTTCTGAGTAGTGCGTGATAGTCGCTTCAGAATGGAGCGATGTTGAAGATTAATTCTTAGCTTCTGAAGTTGTCGGGAGAACCGAATATAACCTCTAATACGAGAGAGCCCGTGCAGCGGGCCTCAACACCTAGTATTACTCCTTTAAAGGTAGTGTTACTTTGGCTGATTCTTGATGGGTGTATCCCCATCTTGCAGACAGTGTCCTGATACATCAGATTAAGACTACTGCCACCGTCCATAAGGACTCGAGTGAGATGGTATCCATTAATTATTGAGTCGAGCACCAAGGTAGCCGATCCTCCGTGCCGGATACTAGTCGGATGATCCCTGTGATCAAAAGTGATCGGGTAGGCCGACCAAGGGTTGAATTTGGGGGCGACGGGCTCTACAGCGTATACGTCTCTGAGTGCACGTTTGTGCCTTCTCTTCGGTATGTGAGTTGCGTAAATCATATTCACTGTTTTGACTTCTGGTGGGAATTTTTTCTTTCCCCCAGTGTTCGGCTGGCAAGGCTCATCCTTGTCTTCACTTGGCGTCTCCCTTCCTTTGTGTTTGGCGTTTAGCTTGTCGGCCTGCTTGAAGACCCAACATTCTCTGTGGGTGTGGTTTGTGGGTTTTTCGGGGGTGCCATGAATTTGACATAATCTGTCTAGAACCTTATTTAGGCTGGACGGTCCATCTCTGCTAACTTTAAATGGCTTTTTCCGTTAACCGGGTCGAGAGCCCCTGAATCCGGCATTGACCGCCATGTTGTCTGGACTCTCTTCCTTGTTTCGACGCTTGTTTTTATTGCGTCGTGGCTTCCTGTTGCCATCCCTAATTTCGGATGTACCTGGGTCACTGGTGCCTCTACGGGCCAACTAGTTGTCCTCACCCGCGCAAAAGCGGGTCATAAGGCTTGTTAGGGCCGCCATTGTCCTTGGTTTTTCTTGGCCGAGGTGTCTGGCAAGCCATTCATCTCGGATACCGTGCTTGAAGGCCGCTAAGGCTTCGGCATCCGGACAATCAACTATTTGATTCTTCTTAGTGAGGAATCTGTTCCAAAGCTTATGGGCTGACTCTCCGGGTTGTTGGATTATGTGACTTAAATCATCTGCATCCGGAGGTCGGACATAGGTCCCTTGAAAATTGGCCCTGAAAGCATCCTCAAGTTCCTCCCAACTTCCAATTGAGTTTTCAAACCAATGCCGAGCTGGTCCTTTCAACTTGAGGGGCAGATATTTAATGGCGTGGAGATCATCCCCGCGAGCCATGTGGATATGAAGGATAAAGTCCTCAATCCAGACCCCAGTGTCTGTCGTTCCGTCGTATGCCTGTATATTCACGGGTTTGAACCCCTGTGGAAATTCATGATCCAACACTTCATCGGTGAAGCATAGGGGGTGTGCAGCACCCCTATAATTGGATGTGTCATGGCATGCTGTCGACGGTTTTTATGTTCGGGGTTGATTCCAAACTGGTATTGAATCAATATGATCATTTTGGTGGCTATGATATTGCGCCGGAGCACGTCCTCTAGATCCATAGATGGACCTGGTCGCACCGGCCTTTTTGTCCAGGAGCTCACGTAAATCGTGTGCTGGCTTGTGTGCAGCATCAATAGCCACTCTGTCGCGGCCACGAGGTGGTCGGTCCGGCTGATCGGCCGTATTATTCGTCGGCGGAATGGGCTCTATGGCCTCGTCGTCGAATTCGGGCAGCAGCTTGCGCTTTGGGTAGCTCTTTGTGTGGCGATCGTCGCCGTATTTTTCTTTAGTGTCTAACACTTTGTTCCATCTGCGGTTGAGCGTATCCTGCACAGCCTTAAGCCTTTGCTTCTACTTCTTCAGGCTCCTCGCGGTGGCCATAAGCCTTCTGTGGAGGTTCTCTTGTTCCAAGTGTTTTTCCGGGATGAATGCATCATTGTCCGGACTATCCTCCTCTCCGGAGGCAGGTTGATGAGTTTTACCCTCTGGGTCGCCGTGATCGGGCGTCCACTCCGGACTATGTTCGGCGTGCCCTGGCTCATCCTTCTCCATCGCTGGATCCATGGGGTCGTCGTTTCCTTTGGAGTCGACCGGGGTGTCAATTTTTCTTGCATTGTTATTGCTATTTTTACTATGGCTGGACTTAGAGCGGCGCCTACGCCGTCGCTTTGGTTTCTTCCCGGGGGGATTATCCTCCATTGCATCCTTTTTGTCGCCGTTGTTCTCCTTGGGTGTGTCCACCATGTACATATCATATGATGAGGTGGCTGTCCAGCGCCCAGTGGGCGGTGGTTCCCGATCAACTCCAGCATCGACGTCCATACTTTCGATGTCTTCGGAGTCGAAATCCAGCGTGTCGGTTAAGTAATCGACAGTGGCTATTATGTGGGTGGTGGGTGGGCCGCGAATTTCTTCGTCGTCCGCATCCCACTTGAGCCGGACATAGTTCGGCCAAGAGTCTCCTGATAAAGAGAGAGAGCTCAACGAATTTATCACGTCACCGAAGGGTGAGTGTTGAAAGATATCCGCGGAGGTGAACTCCATGATTGGTGCCCAATCACATTCGATAGGCACGGATGCGTGCGGTTCGGAACCTAAGACCGGAGACAAGTCCAGGGGTCCAGTGACACAGATCTCTTTAGAGGTGGAGTCTGTGTTCGGCTCCATAGCCGATGAGGGGGCTAGGGCTACACAGAGTCGGTTACAGAGAAGGAGATCTACATATCTGAATTGCCAAGCTTGCCTTCCACGCCAAGGAGAGTCCCATCCGGACACGGGACCAAGTCTTCAATCTTGTATCTTCATAGCCCAACAGTCCGGCCAAAGTATATAGTCCGGCTGTCCGAGGACCCCCTAATCCAGGACTCCCTCACTTAGCGCATGCCACCTCCTGCGGCTTGCCTCATCCTCTCCACTATGGCCCAACAAGGCCCATTACTTCCCCGAGGGGTTCCGGTAACCCCTCGGTACTCCAAAAAATACCCGAACCTCTCCGGAACCATTCTGGTGTCCGAATATAACCTTCCAATATATCAGTCTTTACCTCTCAACCATTTCGAGACTCCTCGTCATGTCCGTGATCTCATCCGAGACTCCGAACTACCTTCGGTCACCAAAACACATAACTCATATAACAAATATCGTCATCGAACGTTAAGCGTGCGGACCCTACGGGTTCGAGAACTATGTAGACATGACCGAGACACCTCTCTTGTCAATAACCAATAGCGGAACCTGGATGCTCATATTGGTTCCCACATATTCTACGAAGATCTTTATCAGTCGAACCGCAATGTCAACATACGTTATTCCCTTTGTCATCGGTATGTTATTTGCACGAGATTCGATCGTCGGTATCTTCATACCCAGTTCAATCTCGTTACAGGCAAGTCTCTTTACTCGTTCCGTAGTGCATCATCCCATAACTAACTCATTAGCCACATTGCTTGCAAGGCTCATATGATGTGCATTACCGAGAGGGCCCAGAGATACCTCTCCGATACTCGGAGTGACAAATCCTAATCTTGATCTATGCCAACCCAACAAACACCTTCGGAGATACCTGTAGAGCACCTTTATAATTACCCTATTACGTTGTGACCTTTGATAGCACACAAGGCATTCCTCCGGTGTCCGGGAGTTGCATAATCTCATAGTCGGAGGAATATATATTTGACACGAAGAAAACTGTAGCAATAAAACTGAATGATCATTATGCTAAGCTAACAGATGGGTCTTGTCCATCACATCATTCCACTAATCATGTGACCCTGTTTATCAAATGACAACTCATGTCCATGGCTAGTAAACTTAACCATCTTTGATCAACGAGCTAGTCTAGTAGAGGCATACTAGGGACACGTTGTTTTGTCTATGTATTCACACATGTATCAAGTTTCCAGTTAATACAACTCTAGCATGAATAATAAACATTTATCATGAATAAGGAAATATAAAATAACAACTTTATTAGTGCCTCTAGGGCATATTTCATTCAGTCTCCCACTTGCACTAGAGTCAATAATCTAGATTACATTGTAATGAAGCTAACACCCATGGAGCCTTGGTGTTGATCATGTTTTGCTCATGGAAGAGGCTTAGTCAACGGGGCCACAACATTCAGATCCATATGTATTTTGCAAATCTATATGTCTCCCTCCTTTACCAAATCTTGGATGGAGTTGAAGCGTCTCTTGATGTGTTTGGTATTTTTGTGAAATCTGGATTCCTTCACCAAGGCAATTGCTCTAGTATTGTCACAAAAGATTTTCATTGGACCCGATGCACTAGGTACTACACCTAGATTGGATATGAACTCCTTCATCTAGACTCCTTCATTTGCTGCTTCCGAAGCAGCTATGTACTCCGCTTCACACGTAGATCCCGCCACGATGCTCTGCTTGGAACTGAACCAACTGACAGCTCCACCATTCAATAAAAATATGTATCCGGTTTGCGACTTTGAGTCATCCGAATCAGTGTCAAAGCTAGTGTCAACATAACCACTTACGACAAGCTCTTTGTCACCTCCATAAATGAGAAACATATCCCTAGTCCTTTTCAGGTACTTCGGGATGTTCTTGACCGCTGTCCAGGGATCCACTCCTGGATTACTTTGGTACCTCCCTGCTAAACTTATAGCAAGGCACACATCATGTCTGATACACAGCATAGCATACATGATAGAACCTATGGCTGAGGCATAGGGAATGACTTTCATTTTCTCTCTATCTTCTGTAGTGGTAGGGCATTGAGTCTGACTCAACTTCACACCTTGTAACACAGGCAAGAACCCTTTCTTTGACTGATCCATTTTGAACTTCTTCAAAACTTTATCAAGGTATGTGCTTTGTGAAAGTCCTATCAAGCATCTTGATCTATCTCTATGATCTTGATGCCCAATATATAAGCAGCTTCACCGAGGTCTTTCATTGAAAAACTCTTATTCAAGTATCCTTTTATGCTATTCAGAAATTCTACATCATTTATAATCAACAATATGTCATCCATATATAATATTAGAAATGCTATAGAGCTCACTCTCACTTTCTTGTAAATACAGGCTTCTCCAAAAGTCTGTGTAAAACCATATGCTTTGATCACCTCATCAAAGCGTACATTCCAACTCCGAGATGCTTGCACCAGTCCATAAATGGATCGCTGGAGCTTGCACACTTTGTTAGCACCTTTAGGATCGACAAAACCTTCTGGTTGCATCATATACAACTCTTATTTAAGAAATCCATTAAGGAATGCAGCTTTGACATCCATTTGCCAGATTTCATAATAAAAAAATGTGGCAATTGCTAACATGATTCAAGCAGACTTAAGCATCGCTATGGGTGAGGACGTCTCATCATAGTCAACTCCTTGAACTTGTCTAAAACCCTTTGCAACAAGTCGAGCTTTATAGACAGTTACATTACCATCAGCGCCAGTCTTCTTCTTGAATATCCATTTATTCTCTATGGGTCGCTGATCATCGGGCAGATCCACCAAAGTCCACACTTTGTTCTCATACATGGATCCTATCTCAGATTTCATGGCCTCGAGCCATTTATCGGAATCTGGGCTCATCATAGCTTCTTCATAGTTCGTAGGTTTATCATGTCAAGTAACATGATCTCCAGAATAGGATTACCGTACCACTCTGGTGCGGATCATGCTCTGCCAGACCCGCGAGGTTCTGTAGCAACTTGATCTGTAGTTTCATGATCTTTATCATTAGCTTCCTCTCCAGTTGGTGTAGGCATCACGGGAACAGATTTCTTGGATGAGCTACTTTCCAAATTGAGAGCAGGTACAATTACCTCATCAAGTTCTACTTTCCTCCCACTCACTTCTTTCGAGAAAAACTCCTTCTCTAGAAAGGTTTCGTTCTTAGCAACAAAAATCTTGCCTTTGTACTTCTGGTAGAAGGTGTACCCAATTGTTTCCTTAGGGTATCCTATGAAGACGTACTTCTTCGATTTGGGTTTGAGCTTATCGGGCTGAAGCCTTTTGGTATAAGCATCGCATCCCCAAACTTTAAGAAACGACAGCTTAGGTTTGTTGCCAAACCACAGTTCATACGGTGTCATCTCAACGGATTTTGACGGTGCCCTGTTTAGAGTGAATGCAACTGTCTCTCGTCCATAACCCCAAAACGATAGTGGTAAATCGGTAAGAGACATCATAGATCGCACCATATCCAATAAAGTGCGGTTACGATGTTCGGACACACCATTACGCTGTGGTGTTCCAGGTGACGTGAGCTGTGAAACTATTCCACATTGTTTTAAATGAAGGCCAAACTCATAACTCAAATATTCTCCTCCACGATCAGATCGTAGAAACTTTATTTTCTTGTTACGATGATTCTCCACTTCACTCTGAAATTCTTTGAACTTTTCAAATGTTCCAGACTTGTGTTTCATTAAGTAGACATACCCATATCTGCTCAAATCATCTATGAAGGTCAGAAAATAACGATATCCGCCACGAGCATCAACACTCATTGGACGACATACATCGGTATATATTATTTCCAAGAAGTCACTAGCTCGTTCCATTGTTTCGGAGATTTTCTGGAATTGTTGTTTGTTATTTCCGGCCTCATTTAAACTTGCCTAAATAGTTAGTTTACTTATGTTTCACCTCTTGCCATGTTTAACAACATTTAACATGGTTGTGTACCTAAACAAGAGCGAACTAAATAACTCGAATGTGGTGTTTTGTCAATATGCAACTCGTTGCATATTGAGCTCCATTTAACTTGTAGTATTGTTTGTTACATTTTGCCATACCATGCCTCGTTAAACCGGACATGCATCATACTTGATTGTGCATCATGCCATGATTATGCTTGTGTGTTTACCATGTTGTTTGTTTCTTTCTGGTGTTGCTTCTTAGTTCCGGTAATGTTGCGATTGTGAGGATTCGTTCGACTACGTCCGCTTGTCTTTTTCATGGACTCGTTCTTCTTCCTTGCGGGATTTCAGGCAAGATGACCGCTACCCTGGATCTCACTACTATCATTGCTATGCTAGTTGCTTCGTTCTGTCGCTATGCTGCACTACCTATTACCTGTTTATCAAGCCATCCCAAATTTCCATGTCAGCCTCTAACCTTTGACACCTTTCCTATGCAAACCACTGCTTGGCTGTGTTACCGCTTTGCTCAGCCCTCTTATAGCGTTGCTAGTTGCAGGTGAAGTTGAAGATTGCTCCATGGTGGACAGGATTTTGGTTGGGATATCACAATATCTCTTATATTATTAATGCATCTATATACTTGGTAAAGGGTGGAAGACTCGGCCTTATGCCTGGTGTTTTGTTCCACTCTTGCCGCCCTAGTTTCCGTCATACCGGTGTTATGTTCCCGAATTTTGCGTTCCTTACGCGGTCGGGTGATTTATGGGACCCCCTTGACAGTTCGCTTTGAATCAAACTCCTCCAGCAAGGCCCAACCTTGGTTTTACCATTTGCCTCACCACCACCTATATCTCCCTTGGGAGTAATTAACCCAAGGGTCATCTTTATTTTAGCCCCCCCGGGCCAGTGCTTGTCTAAGTGTTGGTCCGAACTGAGCAGCCTGCGGGGCCACCTCGGGGCAACTCGAGGGCTGGTTTTACTTGTAGCTTGACTTATCCGGTGTTGCCCTGAGAACGAGATATGCAGCTCCTATCGGGATTGTCGGTGCATCGGGCGGCTTTGCTGGTCTTGTTTTACCATTGTCGAAATGTCTTGTAAACCGGGATTCCGAGTCTGATCGGGTCTTCCTGGGAGAAGGTCTATTCCTTCGCTGATCGTGAGAGCTTGTCATGGGCTAAGTTGGGACACCCTTGCAGGGTATAATCTTTCGAAAGCCGTGCCTGCGGTTATAGGCAGATGGGAATTTGTTAATGTCTGGTTGTAGACAACTTGACACCAGATCCGAATTAAAATGCATCAACCGTGTGTGTAGCCGTGATGGTCTCTTTTCGGCGGAGTCCGGGAAGTGAACACGGTTTCTGGGTTATGTTTGACGTAAGTAGGAGTTCAGGATCACTTCTTGATCATTACTAGTTGACGACCGTTCTGCTTGCTCTCTTCTCGCTCTTATTTGCGTATGTTAGCCACCATATATGCTTAATCCTTGCTGCAGCCTCACCACTTTACCCCTTCCTTTCCCTTTAAGCTTTGCTAGTCTTGATACCCATGGTAATGGGATTGCTGAGTCCTCGTGGCTCACAGATTACTACAACAACAGTTGCAGGTGCAGGTTATGCGATGATCATGACGCGAGAGCGATGCTTGCTTGCGTTGAGTTCTTCTTCTGCTTCTTCTTCGATCAGGGGATAGGTTCCAGGTCGGCAGCCTGGGCTAGCAGGGTGGATGTCGTTTGAGTTTCTATTTGTGATTCATCCGTAGTCGGATGATGCTCTTATGTATTGTGATGTTGTATTCATGTGGCATTGTATGCCTTATGTATGTATCCCCATCTATTATGTAATGTTGATGTAATGATATCCACCTTGCAAAAGCGTTTCAATATGTGGGTCTATCCGTGGTGGGGCCTTCGAGTTCCTTTTGGATAGGGTCCAATATTGGGCGTGATAGATCACATCGACCTTGGAACCATTTCTGACGCGCACCATCACCTCATCCTTAGCCAATCTTCGTTTAATCCATAGTCCCGGCTTCGAGTTACAAATATGAGCAACTGAACCGGTATCAAATACCCGGGCACTATGGTCTCTCGCAAACGACCCTACAACCAAATACAAGAAATCTCTTGTGTCCCCAACACACCCAATACAATGGCAAATTGTATAGGTCCACTAGTTCGGCGAAGAGATGGTGATAAAAGTGTAATATGGATGGTAGAAATATATTTTTATAATTTGAATAAATAAAAACAGCAAGGTAGCAAATAATAAACGGGCACAAAAACGATGTTGCAATGCTTAAAAATGAGGCCTAGGGTCCATACTTTCGCTAGTGCAACCTCTAAACAATGCTAACATAGTTGGATCATATGATTATCCCTCAAAGTGCAATAAAGAATCACTCCCGAGTTCCTATTAGCGGAGAACAAAAGATAGGAATTGTTTGTAGGTCACAAAACTACGCCAAAGCTATTCTTTCCGTTCGATCTATTCAAGAGTTCGTACTGAAATAACACAAAGCTATTTTTTTCCATTCGATCTATCCTAGAGTTCGTACTAGAATAACACCAAAGCAAATTCATATTCATAATACTCAATCCACGCAAAGAACTATAAAGAGACCCCAAAGTTTCTATCGGAGAAAAACGTGCATCAACACCTATGCATAGATTACCCCAATATCACCGCGGGAATCCGCGAGTTGAATGTCATAACACATATCAAGTGAATCAATAAGATACCTCATTGTCACCTTAGGTATTCATATTGGAAGACATATATCATGTGTTCTCATCTCTGAATATTCAATCCGACAAGACAAAACTGTGAAGGGTAAAGATTCAATTCATCATAACAAGAGTATAGAGGGGAGAAACATCATATGATCCGACTATATTAACAAAGCCCATGATATAAATCACGAGAGAGAGAGATCAAACACATAGCTACTGGTAAAAACCCTCAACCCTGAGGGTGGACTACTCCCTCCTCATCGTGGTGGCTGCCGGGATGATGAAGATGGCCATCGGAGATGATTCCCCCCTTCGGCAGGGTGCCGGAATGGGGTCTAGATTGGTTTTCGTGGATACATAGACCTTGCAGCAGGGAACTTATGATCTAGGTTAACCCCGAAGGGTTACGGAATATTTGGGAATTTATAGTGCAAAGAGGGGGTGCGGGAGGCCACCAAGGTGGGCACAACCCACCTGGGTGTTGGGGAACGTTGCAGAAAATAAAAAATTTCCTACGGTTTCACCAAGATCCATCTATGAGTTCATCTAAGCAACGAGTGATAGGAGTGCATCTACATACCTTTGTAGATCGCGAGCGGAAGCGTTCAAGAGAACGGGGATGATGGAGTCGTACTCGCCGTGATCCAAATCACCGATGACCAAGTGCCGAACGGACAGCACCGCCGCGTTCAACACACGTACGGAGCAGATGACGTATCCTCCTTCTTGATCCAGCAAGGGGGAAGGAGAGGTTGAGGAAGAAGGCTCCAGCAGCAGCACGACGGCGTGGTGATGGTGGAGAGGCAGTACTCCGACAGGGCTTCGCCAAGCACTTAACGGAGGAGGAGAGGTGTTGTGGAGGGGAGGGGATGCGCCTTGGATGTTGTGTGCAGCCCTCCCCTCGCCCCTCTATTTATAGGGGAAGGGGGAAGGGGGTCGGCCCCCTCTAGATGAGATCTAGAGGGGGGCGGCGGCCAAGGGAGGGGGCTTGCCTCCCAAGCAAGGGGGGCGCCCCCACTAGGGTTCCCCCCCCCAACCCTAGGCGCATGGGCCCAAGGGGGGGGGGCGCCCAGCCCTCCAGGGGCTGTTTCCCTGTCCCCTACGGCCCATGAGGCCCTCCGAGAAGGGTGGCCCCTCCCGGTGGGCCCCCTGAACCCCTCCGGTGGCCCCGGTACAATACCGATATGCCCCCAAAACTTTCCGGTGACCGTATGACAACTTCCCACATATAAATCTTTACCGCTGGACCATTCCGGAACTCCTCGTGACGTCCGGGATCTCATCCGGGACTCCGAACAACATTCGGTAATCACATACAAGTCTTCCTAATAACCCTAGCATCACCGAACCTTAAGTGTGTAGACCCTACGGGTTCGGGAGACATGCAGACATGACCGAGACGGCTCTCCGGTCAATAACCAACAGCGAGATCTGGATACCCATGTTGGCTCCCACACACTCCTCGATGATCTCATCGGATGAACCACGATGTCGAGGATTCAAACAACCCCGTATACTATTCCCTTTGTCAGATGGTATGTTACTTGCCCGAGATTCGATCGTCGGTATCCCAATACCTCGTTCAATCTCGTTGCCGGCAAGTCACTTTACTCGTACTGTAATGCATGATCCCGTGACCAGACACTTGGTCAGTTTGAGCTCATTATGATGATGCACTGCCGAGTGGGCCTAGTGACACCTCTCCATAATACAGAGTGACAAATCCCAGTCTCGATCCGTGTCAACCCAACAGACACTTTCGGAGATACCTGTAGTGCACCTTTATAGTCACCCAGTTACGTTGTGATGTTTGGTACACCCAAAGCACTCCTACGGTATCCGGGCACGATCTCATGGTCTAAGGAAGAGATACTTGACATAGGAAAAGCTCTAGCAAAACGAACTACATGATCTTGTGCTATGCTTAGGATTGGGTCTTGTCCATCACATCATTCTTCTAATGATGTGATCCCGTTATCAACGACATCTAATGTCCATAGTCAGGAAACCATGACTATCTATTGATCAACGAGCTAGTCAACTAGAGGCTCACTAGGGACATGTTGTGGTCTAAGTATTCACGCGTGTATTACGATTTCCGGATAATACAATTATAGCATGAATAAAAGACAACTATCATGAACAAAGAAATATAATAATAATCCTTTTATTATTGCCTCTAGGGCATATTTCCAACAGTCTCCCACTTGCACTAGAGTCAATAATCTAGTTACATTGTGATGAATCGAACACCCATAGAGTTCTGGTGTTGATCATGTTTTGCTCGCGGAAGAGGTTTAGTCAATGGATCTGCGACATTCAGATCCATATGTACTTTGCAAATATCTATGTCTCCATATTAAACATTTTCACGGATGGAGTTGAAACGACGCTTGATGTGCCTGGTCTTCTTGTGAAACCTGGGCTCCTTGGCAAGGGCAATAGCTCCAGTGTTGTCACAGAAGAGTTTGATCGGCCCCGACGCATTGGGTATGACTTCTAGGTCGGTGATGAACTCCTTCACCCAAATTGCTTCATGCGCTGCCTCCGAGGCTGCCATGTACTCCGCTTCACATGTAGATCCCGCCACGACGCTCTGCTTGCAGCTGCACCAGCTTACTGCCCCACCATTCAATATATACACGTATCCGGTTTGTGACTTAGAGTCATCCAGATCTGTGTCGAAGCTAGCGTCAACGTAACCCTTTACGACGAGCTCTTCGTCACCTCCATAAATGATAAACATGTCCTTTGTCCTTTTCAGGTACTTCAGAATATTCTTGACCGCTGTCCAGTGTTCCTTGCCGGGATTACTTTGGTACCTTCCTACCAAACTTACGGCAAGGTTTACATCAGGTCTGGTACACAGCATGGCATACATAATAGATCCTATGGCTGAGGCATAGGGGATGACGCTCATCTCTTCTTTATCTTTTGCCGTGGTTGGGCATTGAGCCGAGCTCAATCTCACACCTTGCAGTACAGGCAAGAACCCTTTCTTGGACTGATCCATTTTGAACTTCTTCAAAATCTTATCAAGGTATGTGCTTTGTGAAAGACCTATGAGGCGTCTCGATCTATCCCTATAGATCTTGATGCCTAATATGTACGCAGCTTCTCCAAGGTCCTTCATTGAAAAACACTTATTCAAGTAGGCCTTAATGTTGTCCAAGAATTCTATATCATTTCCCATCAAAAGTATGTCATCTACATATAATATGAGAGATGCTACAGCGCTCCCACTCACTTTCTTGTAAATGCAGGCTTCTCCATAAGTCTGCACAAACCCAAATGCTTTGATCATCTCATCAAAGCAAATGTTCAAACTCCGAGATGCTTGCACCAGCCCATAAATGGATCGCTGGAGCTTGCATACTTTGTTAGCATTCTTAGGATCGACAAAACCTTCCGGCTGCATCATATACAGCTCTTCCTTAAGATAACCGTTAAGGAATGCCATTTTGACGTCCATCTGCCATATCTCATAATCATAGTATGCGGCAATTGCTAATATGATTCGGACGGACTTAAGCTTCGCTACGGGAGAGAAAGTCTCATCATAGTCAATCCCTTGAACTTGTTGATAACCCTAAGCAACAAGTCGAGCTTTATAGATGGTGACATTTCCATCCGCGTCCGTCTTCTTCTTAAAGATCAATTTGTTTTCTATCGCTCGCCGATCATCGGGCAAGTCAGTCAAAGTCCATACTTTGTTTTCATACATGGATTCTATCTCAGATTGCATGGCTTCTAGCCATTTGTTGGAATCTAGGCCCGCCATTGCTTCTTCATAGTTCGAAGGTTCACCGTTGTCTAACAACATGATTTCCAGGACAGGGTTGCCATACCACTCTGGTGTGGAACGTGTCCTTGTGGACCTACGAAGTTCAGTAGCAACTTGATCTGAAGTACCTTGATCATCATCATTGATTTCCTCTCCAATCGGTGTAGGCACCACAGGAATATTTTCCTGAGCTGCACTACTTTCTGGTACAAGAGGTAGTACTTCATCGAGTTCTACTTTCCTCCCACTTACTCCTTTCGAGAGAAACTCCTTTTCTAGAAAGGATCCGTTCTTGGCAACAAAGATCTTGCCTTCGGATCTAAGGTAGAAGGTATAACCAATGGTTTCCTTAGGGTATCCTATGAAGACGCATTTTTCCGACTTGGGTTCGAGCTTTTCAGGTTGAAGTTTCTTGACATAAGCATCGCATCCCCAAACTTTTAGAAACGACAGCTTAGGTTTCTTCCCAAACCATAATTCATACGGTGTCGTCTCAACGGATTTAGACGGTGCCCTATTTAAAGTGAATGTAGCTATCTCTAGAGCGTATCCCCAAAATGATAGCGGTAAATCGGTAAGAGACATCACAGATCGCACCATATCCAATAGAGTGTGATTACGACGTTCGGACACACCATTACGCTGAGGTGTTCCAGGCGGCGTGAGTTGTGAAACGATTCCACATTTTCTTAAGTGTGTACCAAATTCATGACTTAAATATTCTCCTCCACGATCCGATCGTAAGAATTTTATCTTTCGGTCACGTTGATTCTCTACTTCATTATGAAATTCCTTGAACTTTTCAAAGGTCTCAGACTTGTGTTTCATCAAGTAGACATACCCATATCTACTTAAGTCATCAGTGAGAGTGAGAACATAACGATGTCCTCCGCGAGCCTCAACGCTCATTGGACCACACACATCAGTATGTATGATTTCCAATAAGTTGGTTGCTCGCTCCATTGTTCCAGAGAACGGAGTCTTGGTCATTTTGCCCATGAGGCATGGTTCGCATGTGTCAAATGATTCATAATCGAGAGACTCTAAAAGTCCATCAGCATGGAGCTTCTTCATGAGCTTGACACCAATGTGACCAAGGCGGCAGTGCCACAAGTATGTGGGACTATCGTTATCAACTTTAAATCTTTTGGTATTCACACTATGAATATGTGTAACATTACGTTCGAGATTCATTAAGAATAAACCATTGACCATTGGGGCATGACCATAAAACATATCTCTCATATAAATAGAACAACCATTATTCTCGGATTTAAATGAGTAGCCATCTCGCATCAAACGAGATCCAGATACAATGTTCATGCTCAAACTTGGCACTAAATAACAATTATTGAGGTTTAAAACTAATCCCGTAGGTAAATGTAGAGGTAGCGTGCCGACGACGATCACATCGACCTTGGAACCATTCCCGACGCGCATCGTCACCTCGTCCTTCGCCAGTCTCCGCTTATTCCACAGCTCCTGTTGTGAGTTACAAATATGAGCAATGACACTGGTATCAAATACCCAGGAGTTACTACGAGTACTGGTAAGGTACACATCAATTACATGTATATCAAATATACCTTTAGTGTTGCCGGCCTTCTTGTCCGCTAAGTATTTGGGGCAGTTCCGCTTCCAGTGACCCTTCCCTTTGCAATAAAAGCACTCAGTCTCAGGCTTGGGTCCATTCTTTGACTTCCTCCCAGCAACTGGCTTACCGGGCGCGGCAACATCTTTGCCGTCCTTCTTGAAGTTCTTCTTACCCTTGCCCTTCTTGAACTTAGTGGTCTTATTGACCATCAACACTTGATGTTCTTTCTTGATTTCAACCTCTACTGATTTCAGCATTGAAAATACTTCAGAATGGTCTTCACCATCCCCTACATATTGTAGTTCAGCACAAAGCTCTTGTAGCTTGGTGGGAGCGACTGAAGGATTCTGTCAATGACCGCCTCGTCCGGGAGGTTGATCTCCAGCTGGGACAGGCGGTTGTGCAACCCAGACATTTTGAGTATGTGCTCACTGACAGAACTGTTTTCCTCCATCTTACAACTATAGAACTTGTCGGAGACTTCATATCTCTCGACCCAGGCATGAGCTTGAAAACCCATTTTCAGCTCCTCGAACATCTCATATGCTCCGTGTCGCTCAAAATGCTTTTGGAGCCCCGGTTCTAAGCTGTAAAGCATGCCGCACTAAACGAGGGAGTAATCATCAGCACGTGACTGCCAAGCGTTCATAACGTCTTGGTTCTCTGGGATGGGTGCTTCACCTAGCGGTGCTTCTAGGACATAATCTTTCTTGGCTGCTATGAGGATGATCCTCAGGTTCCGGACCCAGTCCGAATAGTTGCTGCCATCATCTTTTAGCTTGGTTTTCTCTAGGAACGCGTTGAAGTTCATGTTGACATGAGCGTTGGCCATTTGATCTACAAGACATATTTTGCAAAGACTTTAGACTAAGTTCATGATAATTCAGTTCATCTAATCAAATTATTTAATGAACTCCCACTCAGATTTACATCCCTCTAGTCATCTAAGTGTTACATGATCCGAGCTGACTAGGTCGTGTCCGATCATCATGTGAGACGGACTAGTCATCATCGGTGAACATCTCCATGTTGATCGTATCTTCCATACGACTCATGTTCGACCTTTCGGTCTCTGTGTTCCAAGGCCATGTCTGTACATGCTAGACTCGTCAAGTTAACCCTAAGTGTTTATGCATGTGTAAAACTATCTTACACCCGTTGTATGTGAACGTAAGGATCTCTATCACACCCGATCATCATGTGGTGCTTCGAAACGACGAACTTTAGCAACGGCGCACAGTTAGGGGGAACACTTTCTTGAAATTATTATAAGGGATCATCTTATTTACTACCGTCGTTCTAAGTAAACAAGATGCATAAACATAATAAACATCACATGCAATTATATAATAGTGACATGATATGGCCAATATCATATAGCTCCTTTGATCTCCATCTTTGGGGCTCCATGATCATCTTCGTCACCAGCATGACAGCATGATCTCCATCATCATGATCTCCATCATCGTGTCTTCATGAAGTTGTCACGCCAACGACTACTTCTACTTCTATGGCTAACGCGTTTAGCAATAAAGTAAAGTAATTTACATGGCGTTCTTCAATGACACGCAGGTCATACAAAAATAAAGACAACTCATATGGCTCCTGCCGGTTGTCATACTCATCGACATGCAAGTCGTGATTCCTATTACAAGAACATGATCTCATACATCACAATATATCATTCATCATTCATCACAACTTCTGGCCATATCACATCACATGACAATTGCTGCAAAAACAAGTTAGATGTCCTCTAATTGTTGTTGCATATTTTACATGGCTGCAATTGGGTTCTAGCAAGAACGTTTTCTTACCTACGAATAACCACAACGTGATTTTGTCAACTTCTATTTACCCTTCATAAGGACCCTTTTCGTCGAATCCTCTCCAACTAAAGTGGGAGAGACAGACACCCGATAGCCACCTTATGCAACTAGTGCATGTCAGTCGGTGGAACCTGTCTCACGTAAGCGTACGTGTAAGATCGGTCTGGGCCGCTTCATCCCACAATACCGCTGAAGCAAAATAAGACTAGTAGCAGCAAGCAAGTTGACAAGATCTACTCCCACACAAAAATTGTGTTCTACTCGTGCAATAGAGAACTATGCATAGACCTAGCTCATGATGCCACTGTTGGGGAATGTTGCAGAAAATAAAAAATTTCCTACGGTTTCACCAAGATCCATCTATGAGTTCATCTAAGCAACGAGTGATAGGAGTGCATCTACATACCTTTGTAGATCATGAGCGGAAGCGTTCAAGAAAACGGGGATGATGGAGTCGTACTCGCCATGATCCAAATCACCGATGACCAAGTGCCGAACGGACAGCACCTCCGCGTTCAACACACGTACGAAGCGGATGACATCTGCTCCTTCTTGATCCAGCAAGGGGGAAGGAGAGGTTGAGGAAGAAGGCTCCAGCAGCAGCACGACGGCGTGGTGATGGTGGAGAGGCAATACTCCGACAGGGCTTCGCCAAGCACTTAACGGAGGAGGAGAGGTGTTGGGGAGGGGAGGGGCTGCGCCTTGGATGTTGTGTGCAGCCCTCCCCTCGCCCCTCTATTTATAGGGGAAGGGGGAAGGGGGCCGGCCCCCTCTAGATGAGATCTAGAGGGGGGCGGTGGCCAAGGGAGGGGGCTTGCCCCCCAAGCAAGGGGGGCGCCCCCACTAGGGTTCCCCCCCCCCAACCCTAGGCGCATGGGCCCAAGGAGGGGGGCGCCCAGCCCTCCAGGGGCTGTTTCCCTGCCCCTATGGCCCATGAGTCCCTCCGAGAAGGGTGGCCCCTCCCGGTGGACCCCCGGAACCCCTCCGGTGGCCCCGGTACAATACCGATATGCCCCCGAAACTTTCCGGTGACCGTATGACAACTTACCACATATAAATCTTTACCTCCGGACCATTCCGGAACTCCTCGTGACATCCGGGATCTCATCTGGGACTCCGAACAACATTCAGTAATCACATACAAGTCTTCCTAATAACCCTAGTGTCACCGAACCTTAAGTGTGTAGACCCTACGGGTTCGGGAGACATGCAGACATGACCGAGACGGCTCTCCGGTCAATAACCAACAGCAGGATCTGGATACCCATGTTGGCTCCCACATACTCCTCGATGATCTCATCGGATGAACCACGATGTCGAGGATTCAAACAACCCCGTATACTATTCCCTTTGTTAGATGGTATGTTACTTGCCCGAGATTCGATCGTCGGTATCCCAATACCTCCTTCAATCTCGGTGCCGGCAAGTCACTTTACTCGTACCGTAATGCATGATCCTGTGACCAGACACTTGGTCACTTTGAGCTCATTATGATGATGCACTACCGAGTGGGCCCAGTGATACCTCTCCGTAATACGGAGTGACAAATCCCAGTCTCGATCCGTGTCAACCCAACAGACACTTTCGGAGATACCTCTAGTGCACCTTTATAGTCACCCAGTTACGTTGTGACGTTTGGTACACCCAAAGCACTCCTACGGTATCCGGGAGTTACACGATCTCATGGTCTAAGGAAGAGATACTTGACATAGGAAAAGCTCTAGCAAAACGAACTACATGATCTTGTGCTATGCTTAGGATTGGGTCTTGTCCATCATATCATTCTCCCAATGATGTGATCCTGTTATCAACGACATCTAATGTCCATAGTCAGGAAACCATGACTATCTATTGATCAACGAGCTAGTCAACTAGAGGCTCACTAGGGACATGTTGTGGTCTAAGTATTCACACGTGTATTACGATTTTCGAATAATACAATTATAGCATGAATAAAAGACAACTATCATGAACAAAGAAATATAATAATAATCCTTTTATTATTGCCTCTAGGGCATATTTCCAACACTGGGCGTGCCCTGGTGGGTTGTGCCCCCCTCGGGGCACCCCCCCAGGTGCTGCTCCGGCCCATACTGGGTGTTCTGGTCCATAAAAATTCTCCAAGGAGTTTCACGGTGTTTGGACTCCGTTTGATATTGATTTCCTGCGATGTAAAAAACAAGCAAAAAATAGCAATTGGCACTGGGCACTGGGTCAATAGGTTAGTCCCAAAAAATGATATAAAGTTGCTATAAAATGATTGTAAAACATCCAAGAATGATAATATAATGGCATGAATACTTCATAAATTATAGATACGTTGGAGACGTATCAGCATCCCCAAGCTTAATTCCTACTCATCCTCGAGTAGGTAAATTATAAAATAAATAATTTATGAAGTGTGAATGCTGGAAAAGTGTATAAGTTTGATCAATGATAATTTAAATCACTTTTCCTAGCATCATATCAACAATTCTTTCTTATAAAACTTATCATGTTATAGTAGCAACCAATTCACATGTTAAGGTCCAAACAATGAACTCTCTTGAAACTCAACAACCTATGTTCTCAGTCACCAAGCAATTGCAATTCAACTTATTCAACAGAGTCTAAGTAAGAGCTCCACATACTCAACCATCTTATAGTCTTCTATGATTGCTAACACTCACCGCATACACATGAGCAAAACGTTTCAACCGGACACATAGAAAGATAGGGGCTTATAATTTTGCCTCCCAATGTATTCACCTTTGGGTGATGTCAACAATAATAACGCATGCTACCCATATTCAAGTGGACATATGTGCCTAGATCTTTCCTCACCACATGATGCTTGCCAAAGGAGAAAAATAAAAGGGAATAGAGAGAAAAACTTTGACTCTTTGCATAAAAGTAAATACATAAAAGTAAAGGATAGGCCCTTCACAGAGGGAAGCAGAGGTTGCCATGCACTTATTTGTTTGTAGCTCAACCCCTTAGTGCAAAAGAACATCTTATTATATTGCCCCTTATGATAGAAACCTTTATTATGCAGTCTGTTGCTTTTATTCTTTGCCATCACAAGTTCGTACAACGCTTAATTTTCTCTTACACTAAATGATACAACACTTTTAGAAGTAATTTTTATTGCCTTATTGCACCGATGACAACTTATTTGAAGGATCTTGATCAATCCTTAGGTAGGTATGGTGGACTCTCAAAAAAGATTTGGGTTTAAGGGTTTTTGGATGCACAAGTAGTATCTCTAGTTGGTGCGGAATTTTTGGCTAGCAAAGATAGGGGGCAAGCACCACATGTTGAAGGATCTATGATAATATAACTTCTATGTGAATATGAACAAACATAAATCATTACATTGTCTTCCTTGTCCAATGTCAACAATTTTTGCATATAATATTTTGATGGGTGCTCACAATCACAAAAGATTTCCAAGATAGTATATTTGCATGTGAAAGTTCTCTTCCTTATACTAATTATTCATGAATTGCTTGTATGACCAATATTGTGATTGTCAAGCTTCAAAAGCTTTCACTTCCTAAACCCAATGTGAAGCTACCACTAGGCATGATATGATTTCAACTTCATAACATTCGATTTATTCAACAATTTACTCATAGGATATAAGTGAAGCACTAGAGCAATTCCATAGAGAAGAGCTTCGTTGACGGGATGTGAATGCCGCTTACCTAGCCTCCTATTTGAGGACTCTATTTTATTTAAAAAATCAGGTCTAAGTATTTTATTAAAAGAGCAAGCAAAATGAAAATAAAATTACATTTCAAGAGTAGCACAACTCATGTGAAGAAGCAAAAACTTAGGCTCAACCGATATTAACCGATAATTGTTGAAGAAGAAAGGTTGGATGCCTACCGGGGCATCCCCAAGCTTAGATGCTTGAGACTTATTGAAATATTAGCTTGGGATGCCTTTAGCATCCCCAAGCTTGAGCTTTTGTGTCTCCTTAATTCCTCTTATATCACGGTCTCCCTAAATCTCAAAAACTTCATCCACACAAAACTCAACAAGAACTCGTGAGATAAGTTAGTATAAATCAGTGCAAAACCTTATCATTCTCTACTGTAGCAAACCACTAAAATTATTATTCAACATTGCATACTAAATGCCTCTGCATATTTAATACTCCTATCCTCAAATAGAATCATTAAACAATCAAACATATGCAAACATAACAGCAATCTGCCAAAATAGTACAGTCTGTAAATAATGCAAGATTCATCATACTTACCTAACTACAAAAATTATGAGAAAAATACTACACTGTAGAAAATTTATCAGAGCTTATTTTTCAAAAAGTTTGAACAATATATCATATTCTAATTTTTCTAGGGAATTTTTGCAACATTGATAAACTTTCTATTTTCAAACAGCAACAAGTATACTTGCAAAATAAGCATGGCAAAAGCTATCATTGCCACTTTTATTGAAATAAAAGATGAAAAACATTATTATAAATAACATCAAGCAAATCCTAGCAAAATAAATTGACGCTCCAAGCAAAACACATATCATGTGACGGATGAAAACATAGCTCCAAGTGAGGTTACCGATAATGTTGGAGACGAAAGAGGGGATGCCATCCGGGGCATCCCCAAGTTTAGTTGCTTGGATATTCCTTGAATATTACCTTGGGGGTGACTTGGGCATCCCCAAGCTTAGGGTCTTGTTACTCCTTATTCTCCTCATATCGACATCTAACTTGAAAAGTTCAATCACACAAAACTTAACGGAACCTTGTGAGATAGGTTAGTATGATAAAGAGCAAACCATTTCACTTTTGGTACTGTCAAAGACAATATTAATAGTTGTTTACACACAATTCCTACTGTAGCATATCATTTCCACAATTTATATTGAGCAATATAAGCCAAAGAAACAAGGAAACAAGCAAACTATGCATTGAAAACAGAATCTGTCAAAAACATAACAGTCTGTAGTAATCTGTACTCAAACCATACTTCTGCTACTCCAAAAATTATGAAAAAAACTGTACCACGTGAGAAATTTGTATATTAATCCTCTGCAAAAAGAATCAACTCAAAAGCGCTCTTCTGTTGAAAATGAGAGCTATTTTCGTGAGTGCAAGAATTTCTGTTTTTCAGCAAGATCAAATCAACTATCACCCAACATGATCCCAAAGGCTTTACTTGGCACTTTATTGAAACAAAGACAATAAAACATGATTACTACAGTAGCCTAATCATGTGAACATACAAAAACAGTAGGTAAAAGTGTTGGGTTGTCTCCCAATAAGCGCTTCTCTTTAATGCCTTTTAGCTAGGCATGATGAGTTCAATGATGCTCGCATAAAAGATAAAGATTGAAACATAACATGAGCATCATGAATCATAAGTTCCTCTCTCATAATAATTTTCAGTAGCATCATGAATAGATTCATCCATATAACCATCACATAAAGCATTCTTTTGATGATCCAAAATCATAGATAATTTATTACTCTTTATGGCATACATGTCATCATAATAATCATCATAAGTAGCAACTTTGTTCTCATCATAGTCAATTGAAACCTCTTCCAAAATAGTGGATGTATCACTAAATGAAGTCATGACCTCCCCAAATCCACTTTCATCAATTTTGTAATAAGATTCAACACCCTCCAAAATAGTGGGATCACTACTACCTAGAGTTGACACTCTTCCAAACCCACTTTCATCATTGTAATCATCATAAATAGGAGGCATGCTATCATCATAATAAATTTTCTTATCGAATATAGAAGGAATCAAAGGATCATATTCATTATGGAAAGCATACCCAAGCTTAGGACAAGCATTATTTTCAACAAATAAATCTTCAAACATTTCATACTCATCAAACATAACATCCCCAAGCTTGTGGTTTTGCATATCATCATAATCATTCTTATCAATAGCATGAATGGCACCAATAGTATAGCAAACATTATTATCATATTCTTCCAAGCAAGTGCCAAAAAGATTTTTAATATCATAAGAGACATCATTGTCTTCCCAATCATAATCATCACAACAAGTAGTAGGCATCACAAAATCATACTCAATATCATCATCCTCCATCAACATATTTGATTCACTTTCATGAGGCACAATGGTGATAAGAGAAATATTACTTGGGAGTGTTACCTTTTTACCTCTACTTTTTCTTCTTTTCTTTTCTTCTCACCACCTCACGTGTGGGTTTAATCATTTTTTCCGAGCATCTTGTTGAAGAGATTGATTGGATAGGAAGCTCCTCCTCATTACCTGATTCATCATAAACACTAGGAGGGTGTTGGGAAATATTTTCCCTTTCATTAGTACTCTCTTCATGCTGTATTTGTTTTCTTGTCTTTAGATAGTTGGCAATATAAGGATTCTCAATGCAATTTACCGCACAAAACAAATAAATTTCCTCTAGATCAAAATCAAGAATTCTATTGAGATTAAATTTTTGAACATCCTTAGTTATACATTTCATTTCTTCGTACCCCAAAAGAAGACTAAGATCTTTATGATGCTCAAGGGTAATCAAGTTATCACAATTTTTCAACACAATTTTATCATGAAACAAATAGCATTGGAACTTTAAATGACCACGTTCATTGAAAAGTTCACAAGGATGGAGAAAGATATTGAATCTTTCAGCACAATCATCTAGCCTCTCTTGCAACTTTTTCATTTCTAAATATTTATGCTTCTTACAAAATCTATCTTCCCTTTTTGGTGTGTGTGTGTCTGTGCACTCCCAATTTACTCCGCAAAAATTGATATTCTTATAGGAGACATCATTATCATGGCTAGTGCACTCATCATTAGCATTTTGGATATTCAAGGAATTCATACTAACAACATTGCAATCATGCTCATCATTCATGCCAATCATTTTATTAAATTCTTCTTCTATCAATTGAGCACAATTTTCCGAACCATCATTTTCAAGAAAGATATTATAAAGATGATCAATAATATGATGCAACCTTAATTCCATTTTTTGTAGTTTTCTTTTATAAACCAAACTAGTGATAAAAGAAGAAACTAAAAGATTCAATTGCAAGATCTAAAGATATACCTTCAAGCACTCACCTCCCCGGCAACGGCGCCAGAAAAGAGCTTGACGTCTACTATGCAACTTTATTCTTGTAGACACGTGTTGGGCCTCCAAGCGCAGAGTTTTGTAGAACAGTAGAAATTTTCCCTCAAGTGGATGACCTAAGGTTTATCAGTCCATGAGAGGTGTAGGATGAAGATGGTCTCTCTCAAACGACCCTGCAACCAAATACAATAAATCTCTTGTGTCCCCAACACACCCTATACAATGGCAAATTGTATAGGTGCACTAGTTCGACGAAGAGATGGTGATAAAAGTGTAATATGGATGGTAGAAATATATTTTTATAATCTGAATAAATAAAAACAGCAAGGTAGCAAATAGTAAACGGGCACAAAAACGGTGTTGCAATGCTTAAAAATGAGGCCTAGGGTCCGTACTTTCGCTAGTGCAACCTCTCAACAATGCTAACATAGTTGGATCATATGATTATCCCTCAAAGTGCAATAAAGAATCACTCCCGAGTTCCTATTAGCGGAGAACAAAATATAGGAATTGTTTATAGGTCACGAAACCACCTCAAAGCTATTCTTTTCGTTCGATCTATTCAAGAGTTCGTACTAAAATAACACAAAGATATTTTTTTCCATTCAATCTATCCTAGAGTTCGTACTAGAATAACACCAAAGCAAATTCCTATTCATAATACTCAATCCACACAAAGAACTATAAAGAGACCCCAAAGTTTCCGTCGGAGAAAAACATGCATCAACCCCTATGCATAGATTACCCCAATATCACCGCGGGAATCTGCGAGTTGAATGCCATAACACATATCAAGTGAATCAATAAGATACCTCATTGTCACCTCAAGTATTCATATTGCAAGACATATATCATGTGTTCTCATCTCTGAATATTCAATCCGACAAGACAAAACTTTGAAGGGTAAAGATTAAATTCATCATAACAAGAGTATAGAGGGGAGAAACATCATATGATCCGACTATATTAATAAAGCCCATGATAAAGATCACGAGAGAGAGAGAGAGAGAGAGAGATCAAACACATAGCTACTGGTACAAACCCTCAACCCTGAGGGTGGACTACTCCCTCCTCATCGCGGTGGCCACCGGGATGATGAAGATGGTCACCGGAGATGATTCCCCCCTCCGGCAGGGTGCCGGAACGGGGTCTAGATTGGTTTTCACGGATACAGAGACCTTGCATCGGCGGAACTTCTAATCTAGGTTAACCCCGAAGGGTTTCAGAATATTTGGGAATTTATAGTGCAAAGAGGGGGTGCAGGAGGCCACCGAGGTGGGCACAACCCAACTGGGCGCGCCTGGGGCCCAGGAGCACCCTGGTGGGTTGTGCCCCCCTCGGGGCACCTCCCCCAGGTGCTGATCTGGCTCATCCTGGGTGTTCTGGTCCATAAAAATTCTCCAAGGAGTTTCACGGTGTTTGGACTCTGTTTGATATTGATTTCCTGCGATATAAAAAACAAGCAAAAAACAGCAACTGGCACTGGGCAATGGGTCAACAGGTTAGTCCCAAAAAATTATATAAAGTTGCTATAAAATGATTGTAAAACATCCAAGAATGATAATATAATGGCATGAATACTTCATAAATTGTAGATACGTTGGAGACGTATCACACTACTACGAGAATTAGTAAGGTACACATCAATAACATGTATATCAAATATACCTTTGTTCACTTTGTGATCCTTCTTATCCGCCAAATACTTGGGGCAGTTCCACTTCCAGTGACCAGTCCCTTTGCAGTAGAAGCACTTAGTTTTAGGCCTGGGTCCATTTTTAGGTTTCTTCCCGGGAGTGACAACTTGCTTGTCATTCTTCTTGAAGTCCCCCCTCTTTTTAGCCTTGCCCTTCTTCTTGAAACTAGTGGTCTTATTAACCATCAACACTTGATGCTCCTTTTTTATTTCTACCTCCATGTCCTTTAGCATCGCGAAGAGCTCAGGAATAGTCTTTTCCATCCCTTGCATATTGTAGTTAATCATGAAGCCTTTGTAGCTTGGTGGCAGTGATTGAAGAACTCTGTCAATGACACAACCATCTGGAAGATTAACTCCCAGCTGAGTCAAGTGATTATGGTACCCAGGCATTCTGAGTATGTGCTCACTAACATAATTGTTCTCATCCATCTTACAGCTCTAGAACTTGTTGGAGACTTCATATCTCTCAACTTGGGCATTTTCTTGAAATATCAACTTCAACTCCTGGAACATCTCATATGGTCCATGACATTCAAAACGTCTTTGAAGTCCCAATTCTAAGCCATAAAGCATGGCACACTGAACTAACGATTAGTCATCAGATCGAGCTTGCCAGGCATTCACAACGGTAGCTTCTGCTCCTGCGGCAGGCCTTGCACCTAGCGGTGCATCAAGGACATAATTATTATGTGCGCCAATGAGGATAATCCTCAAGTTACAGACCCAGTCTGTGTAGTTGCTACCATCATCTTTCAACTTAGCTTTCTCTAGGAATGCATTAAAATTCAAGGGAACTGTAGCACGGGCCATTGATCTACAACATAGATATGCAAAAACTATCAGGACTAAGTTCATGATAAATTAAGTTCAATTAATCATATTACTTAAGAACTCCCACTTAGATAGACATCCCTCTAGTCATCTAAATGATACGTGATCCAAATCAACTAAACCATGTCCGATCATCACATGAGATGGAGTAGTCTTCAATGGTGAACATCACTATGTTGATCATATCTACTATAAAATTCACGTTCAACCTTTCGGTCTCCAGTGTCCTAAGGCCATATCTGTATATGTTAGGCTCGTCAAGTTTAACTCAAGTATTCCGCGTGTGCAAAACTGGCTTCCACCCATTGTATTTGAATGTAGAGCCTATCACACCCGATCATCACGTGGTGTCTTAGCACGAAGAACTTCCGCAATGGTGCATACTCGGGGAGAACACTTATACCTTGAAATTTTAGTAAGGGATCATCTTATAATGCTACCGCCGTACTAAGCAAAATAAGATGCATAAAAGATAAACATCACATGCAATCAAAATATGTGACATGATATGGCCATCATCATCTTGTGCTTTTGATCTCCATCACCGAAGCAACGTCATGATCTCCATAGTCACCGGATTGACACCTTGATCTCCATCATAGCGTTGTGGTCGTCTCGCCAACCATTGCTTCTATGACTATCGCTACCGCTTAGTGATAAAGTAAAGCAATTACATAGCGTTTGTATTTCATACAATAAAGCGACAACCATATGGCTCCTACTAGTTGCCGATAACTTTTACAAAACATGATCATCTCATACAACATCTTATATCACATAATGTCTTGACCATATCACATCACAACATGCCCTGCAAAAACAAGTTAGACATCCTCTACTTTGTTTGTTGCAAGTTTTATGTGGCTGCTACGGGCTTCTAGCATGAACCGTACATACCTATGGCACAAAAACCACAATGGTGATTTATCAAGTTTGTTGTTTTAAACTTCACAAGGACCGACCTTAGTCAAATTCAGTTCAACTAAAGTTGGATAAACAGACACCCGCCAGCCACCTTTATGCAAAACTAGTTGCATGTTTGTCGGTAGAACCGGTCTCATGAACACTGTCATGTAAGGTTGGTCCAGACCGCTACATCCAATAATACCGCCAAATAAAAATAAGACATTGGTGGTAAGCAGTATGATGATCACCGCCCACAACTCTTTGTGTTCTACTCGTGCATATCATCTACGCATAGAACTGGCTCGGATGCCACTGTCGGGAAACGTAGCATGCAATTTCAAAAAAAATTCCTACGCTCACGCAAGATCTATCTAGGAGATGCATAGCAATGAGAGGGGGAGAGTGTGTCCACGTACCCTAGTAGACCAAAAGCAGAAGCATTAACTTAACGCGGTTGATGTAGTCGTCTTCTCGAATCAACCGATCAAGTACCGAACGTACGGCACCTCCAAGTTCTGCACACGTTCAGCTTGATGACGTCCCTCGAACTCTTGATCCAATAGAGGTATGAAGGAGATGAGTTCCGACAGCACGACGGCGTGGTGACGGTGATGGTGATGTGATCCACGCAGGGCTTCGCCTAAGCACTACGATAATATGACCGGAGGAGTAAACGGTGGAGGGGGGCACCGCACATGGCTAAGCAACAACTAATGTCCTTTGGGGTGCCCCCTCTGCCCCCGTATATAAAGGAGGGAGAGGGGAGAGGGACGGCCTAGGGTGCGCCCAAGTGGGGGGAGTCCAACTAGGACTCCCAGTCCTAGTCGCCCCCCTTCCTTTGCAACAGAGGGGGAAAGAGGGAAGTGGAGGGAGAGAGAGAGAAAGAGGAAGAAGGAAAGGGGGGCTGCACCCCCTCCTCCTTGTCCAATTCGGACTCCACGGGGGGGCACCTCCTGCGGCCTACCTCCTCCTCTCCACTATGGCCCAACAAGGCCCATTACTTCCCCATGGGGTTCCGGTAACCCCTCGGTACTCCGAAAAATACCCGAACCTCTCCGAAACCATTCCGGTGTCCGAATATAACCTTCCAATATATCAATCTTTACCTCTCAGCCATTTTGAGACTCCTCGTCATGTCCGTGATCTCATCCGGGACTACAAACTACCTTCTGTCACCAAAACACATAACTCATATAACACATATCATCATCGAACGTTAAGCGTGCGGACCCTACGGGTTCGAGAACTATGTAGACATGACCGAGACACCTCTCTGGTCAATAACCAATAGCGGAACCTGGATGCTCATATTTTTTCCCACATATTCTATGAATATCTTTATCGGTCGAACCGCAATGTCAACATACGTTATTCTCTTTGTCATCGGTATGTTACTTGCCTGAGATTCGATTGTCGGTATCGTCATACCTAGTTCAATCTCGTTACCGGCAAGTCTATTTACTCGTTTTGTAGTGCATCATCCTGTAACTAACTCATTAGTCACATAGCTTGCAAGGCTTCATATGATGTGCATTACTGAGAGGCCCCAGAGATACCTCTCCAATACTCGGAGTGACAAATCCTAATCTTGATCTATGCCAACCCAACAAACACCTTCCGAGATACTTGTAGAGCATCTTTATAATCACCCAGTTACGTTGTGACGTTTGATAGCACAAAAGGCATTCCTCCGGTGTCCGGGAGTTGCATAATCTCATAGTCGGAGGAATATATATTTGACACGAAGAAAGCAGTAGCAATAAAACTGAACGATCATTGCTAAGCTAACAGATGGGTATTGTCCATCACATCATTGCACTAATGATATGATCCCGTTTATCAAATGACAACTCATGTCCGTGGCTAGGAAACTGAACCATCTTTGATCAACGAGCTAGTCTAGTAGAGGCATACTAGGGACACGTTGTTTTGTCTATGTATTGACACATGTACCAAGTTTTCGATTAATACAATTCTAGCATGAATAATAAAAATTTATCATGAATAAGGAAATATAATTCTTGCCTCTAGGGCATATTTTCTTCAAACACAAGGACTTAAAGAAATGCTTATGGACAAATCCTTCAAATATAACTCAATGCAACCATTAGTCCATAGAGAATGTCATCAATTAGCAAAACCACACATGGGGGGCACCACATGTTCTTTCAACTTGTTACTTTATAATATGCTAATCTGCACTCTTCTAATGCTTCAAGACGCTGCTAGATGCTAGTCTTTGATAGGCTAGACCTTCCCTTCTATTCTGGCATTTCTGCAGTATAGTCCAAAGATATAGCCCCATTCCTTTGATACTTATGCATACTTGGTATAGATCTGATGTAAGTCTTGCGAGTACTTTGGATGAGTACTCATGGTTGCTTTGCTACCTCTTTTCCCCTCTACCCGATTGCTGCGATCAGATGACGGAGCCTAGGAGCCAGCTGATCCCAGTGACGACTACTACTACCCCAACGGAGCCTACTACTACATGGAGATCCCCGATGACCAGGAGTAGTTAGGAGGCTCCCATGTAGGAGGCCTACGCCTTTTCGATCCCATTATTGTTGTTTCGCTAGCCACTTAAGACAAACTTGTTTACTTATGTCTGTACTCATATATTGTTGCTTCCGCTGACTCTTGTGTATTCGAGCCCTCGAGGCGTTTAGCTTGTAATATAAAGCTTGTTTTATTTTATTTGTGTCTAGAGTTGTGTTGTGATATCTTTCCGTGAGTCTCTGATCTTGATCATGTGCATTTGCGTGTGTTATTAGTGCACGATTAAGTCGGGGGCGTCACAACAGTATTATTGATATGGTTTTCGTGGAACTATTCTCTATGATGATTGGTCATTATCTTCCAATATGTAAGTAGTTCTCCCTAGGCGTGGGATATGTAGGCAAATGGTAAGATTCATTTGTACATATTCTATATGTCATCATTCGTGTTTGTAGTTCTATGATTTGTGTAGTAAGTTGTTATACTGTGGTGAGAACTATGCATGTTGTCCAATTTAAGGGCCCGAGCAACATGATCTAACGACTTACATAGGTAACACATATTGTTTAGTGAATTCGTGACCTCCAGGTGACAGGTGGAGACATCTATGAGGAGCGAAGATGATATGAGATAACGGTGAACCACCGAGCATAATGCATGGTTCCGATTTAACAACCTTAATTATGGAGACGACCATGTTGTGGCAACGTCGAAGCAGGACCACAACGTGGAATGTAATCCCGTGTGGAGGAGTTCCATAAACCTAGGATTATCCGCCTTCAAACAAACAAATTACATACTAAACTCGTGATACAAGGTAATTGAAATTACCATCGTACTGGCACACTTGAGGTATACCATGGTATGAAATTTCTCCACGCCTAATCTCTCTATTGTAGGAAAACACTTTCACTTCTAGTCTTTTAATTTATGTTCTCTACTTCCAAGCTGATATAATCTTTGTCGCAACGACCCATCATATTCATTACTCTGGTTTGTTTGTCTCAAAGGACATTAATAGCTTATGCAGAATCACAAACAACAACTTCACATTACAAAATAGTATAACAGAGCCACCTACGACTCTCCACAGTGATTTGAGTTCGTCCACCGTTGGATTCACAACACTAACACACCAGATCACTCATGCATGCCACGGTGCACCCCATAGGATTTTTTATCCCTCCACCCCGTACGTCATAGCTGGCCCACGGCTCTGGGCCGCTGCTCCGGGAACCTACCTAGGCGCCCTCTCATCTAATTGGGCCGAGGGGCTGTCAAATAGGGAGCCACCTACGACTCTCCACAGTGATTTGAGTTCGTCCACCGTTGGATTCACAGCACTAACGCACCAGATCACTCATGCATGCCACAGTGCACCCCGTAGGCTTTTTTATCCCTCCACCCCGTACGTCATAGCTGGCCCACGGCTCTGGGCCGCTGCTCTGGGAACCTACCTAGGCGCCCTCTCATCTAATTGGGCCGAGGGGCTGTCAAATAGGCCTCAATTTGTCAGCTATTGTGGTCAAATAGGCCCACTCCTGCTCGAATTCATCTTACTTCATACGACACCTAAGCTTGATGCGTAGGATCTCTTTTTTGGCAGACGATTTGGTTATTGCATGCGTGCCAATCTACGTTTTTTCTGTGTGTGATATGTCCCATGAATCAGTGGCAGCGGCAACAACAGTCGATGTGGAAGAGGAGGTGGCAGTAGCATCAGCGACTCAACGGTGTGAACAAAGAGGAGGAGGGGGTGCCTAATCCAGTCCCTGCTATCCTTGCCTTTCTGTCTAATAACACAACTGCTTAAGGAGGAAGACCGTGGAGGAGGTCAGGGCTAGACGAAGACACATGAGGCAATCTAGATGACTAGATCCTTCCCTAAGCCATTGCTACGCCTCCGGCCACAATATCTCCCATCTATCCACATCCGCGCCTTCCGTCGAGGTGAGATTTTGTTCTGACTTATTTGGTAGGATTCCTGCATCTGTATGGTATAATTTTCTTGTTTTGTTCAAATTCACTCCTAAAGCTTATCAATTCGTGTAGTGAGCCCTTTGCTACCAACTCCCGGATGCAGCCGCTCAGCGAAGTCAAAGGTCTCTAATGATTTTAGGTATGTGCTTACTTACTAGGGTAAAAAGAAATCTTGGAGAATTGGGAATGTCTTTTGCTAGCTCATTTTAGGGTTTTTTTTCTCTTCAGATTGCCTATTCAATTTATGTGTATTATCACAACGACGGGAATAGAATCTAATTCAAAGACTTGGATTAAATAAATATTTATATTAAGTTTTTTCTCTTCCAAATGTTATTTTTTATATTCTCAAGATGGTCGGGCGCGGCAACGCGCGTCATTATGGTCTAGTAAGACTTATGACAACTTGTGTGTGACAGAAATGCTACTCATAAATACTCTCCTCCACTCTTCGTTGGGACGATTACTATTTGGGACACTTACACGAAGGTGCTACACTGTTCTTTGTGTCTTGCAGGAAGTCAATCCAACACGATGGTCCACTAAGCTTGGTCAACATGGGTGCTGACGCGCATGAACTATGCCACTAATTTCTATCCGGATCGAGAGCTCATGTTTGTTGCTCTGTGTGTCAAAATGCCGAGTAAACATACCGAGCGACAACGCATGGGTCAACACAGTTTGTGTCGCTAGTTGTTTTCTTCGTGCATTATCGTGTACGCGGATTGGTGGTGATTTTCATTCTGTTGTTTTGTTTTAGTTTTGCAGTTTTCCAAGTGGTTTGTGTTTTGTTTCTTATAAATACATAATAGTTTTCTAATATATATATATATATATATTTAAAAATGTGAATATCTAAAATAAGCAAACTCCCTTTTGCTAAAAAGAACACATATTGACAAACATGAATATTTTTTTATTTTTTTTTGAACTATTTCTAGAACTTGCGAATGTTCCTTTGTGTCTATTCTTTGTTTCTTTCTCAGTGTTCTTGGTGCTTTTTTCATTCTTTTTCTCAATGATTTCTTTCGATTCCTTTGTTTCTTTTCTTTTCTTTTTTAATTTATCTTTTTTTTTTATTTTTTTAGTCTTTTTTCTTTCTTTTTCCTTTTTTCACTATTCCATTCTTTCTCATTGGGTTTCTTATGTTTAGTTTTCTTTTACTTTTTTGCTTTTATTTGCTTCTTTTTTTTCGTTTTTATTAGTTTTCCTCCTTTCTCTTTGTGTTTTTGTCAGTTTTCATAGATTACTTGTTTGTTCAACACATGTCTACCTCGTTTCAATACACAATGTGCATTTTTATCTACCTGTGAAACATTTTGTTGGTACATGCTGAACATTTTTAAAATACATGATGTACATATATTTTTGATTATATGTTTTGAACACTTTTTTCAATACATGGTTAACACTTTCGAATAAAGGGTGAACATTTTTATAATGGTAATAAATATTATTCTGATACACAAAGCAAATTTCTCGTACACACCGGGAACGTTGTTTGAATACACATTTAACCTTTTCGCAAATAAATGAAATATTGTATTGTACATGTTGAGCAATTTTTAAATACGTGATTAATAGTCTTCTCAAATATATGGTTATAATTTCTATTTTTAATACATTGTACATTATTCGTGTAAATAAGGAACATTTTTTACACTTGTTTAATGTTTTTAAATAAACGATTAACATTATTATCTTAGATATGTTTTATGCCTATTTTTCATACACGCTGTACATTTTCTGTACACATTTGAAACATTATTATTATGCATTTTTTAAGATTTTTCACATGCATGATTAACATTTTCTAAAAAATATATTTTTGATGTCTACTTTTTCCACACACAATGTACATTTTTCATGTACATTAGGAACACTTTTATATACACATTTTAACATTTTGAAGTAGAATTAACTTTTTTTAAAACACGCTGTAGTGTCTACTTTTTTATACATATTGTACATTTGTCTTATACATTAGGAACATTTTTATACATGATTAAGCTTTTTCAAATACTTTATTAACATTTCTAAAATTTATTTTTAATGCATGCATAAGCATATCATGAGCATAGCATGTTAGTGTACCTAGCCTCTCCACCTAGCCTCTCAGCCCCTTGCGCTGGTGGCCACTCCGGCCCCGGCGGCAACCCCTCCCCCTCCTGCCGGCGGCCACTCCGGCCCCGGCAGCCACCCCAAGCTCCTCGATGGCTCCTTTTGCACTCAACTTTGATCGTGGCAAGAAGTTCCAGGCTGACATGAGATCCAAGTTTGGTTATCCAGCGGTTTTCTCCCCGGGCTTTCGTCAAAAGGAGTTCACCATGGTGGTTTCTTTCCCCAGGGCATCCTTCAAGCTTGATGCTCACACGGTTAGTGTTTCACTCCTTGCTATATTTGGAGGCTATGCTCAAGGTTTTAGAGTCTGCTTTTTGAGGAATAGATCATACAAGTTTTCGGTGGCTTCCAAGTCAATGGGTTTTCAGATTTATAATGCGAGTAAAATTGTGGAAAAGGACTTTGAGATGGTTTTTAGCCTTTGGAATTTTGGTGGTCCTAATTGGATCAGAGAAGAACGTGCTTATTATGCTGAGCTTGACAATGAATGGACTCTAGTGGGTAGAAATGGCCGCGCCATGGACCCTAACTCCGGTGATCGCCGGAGTTACAGTTCGGTGGTCCAGGGAGGCCGGTCAGTTTTTTAGCGGTTATCGGGGGCCCATCATGATGGCAATAACCAAGCAATTATACCCTCTTCATCACTACATAATCACGGCATTAATCAGCCACAAGTTTCTTCACGTCTGCATGGGGCGTCACACGTAATTTGCCATGCATGCGGGGCCATGGGGCATTTTGCGCGCAAGTGCCCAAACTCAAATCTTCCTGGGCTATGGCCTTTCATTAAATTTGATTCTTTCTCTAGCCCACCTGAAGAAGCATGGGCCGAGGGAGCCGTTGAGGCCTGGTTCCACTGTATTGGGCCGACAGCACCAATTAGGCAAGTCTCGTCATTTATGGAGCTAGTCAAGGACCAATTCCCAAATTTCCAACCGGGACCATCTCTTGCCTCCTCGCATTCCAGTGCACCTACCAACTCTGCTACCTCCTCTGCTCCCGCCTCGACAAGCTCGCCTGGTTCTTCCTCGTCGCCAGTGAGGGCATTGGTCGCCGCCTCATCGGTGGATGATCTGATGGCCAACATTCCCATCGACCCGCTACCGTTTGTGCCAGAAGGTTTTTAGATACAAGAAATCGATGGAAGAACTGGGGTTTCTCGTGCCATTCTTCCTCACCACCCTCGAAGACACGAAGATTGGGCGATAGCATCCATCCACCCGCATCCTGATGAGGTATTTTTTCCTAATGTCCGAGAGGTTCTGGAGGAATTTTTTCAAGAAGATGCTCATGTTGGGTTCAGAGAGATGCAACCCTGCCCCTTTGGAGAGGCCTGTGTTCAGTTCTTGCATGTGAGAGACAGAGACAGGCTCATTAGGCAGAGCCTGCATGCATTTGGAGATGTGTTTATCTCTTTTACCAAGCACAGTGAGGGCAGAAACTGGCGTAGGGTTAATTTCAATAGGATTTGCTGGCTGCTGTTCATTGGTGTCCCATTCGATTTTTGTAATACTGAAGACATTGCTGCTGCCATTTCCAAATGGGGGAGAATCATTAGCTGGGAAAGAGAGGATGCTTTGAGGGGGGGAAATTCTGGTTAAAGCTCGTGTGACAGATCTCATTGATATACCAAAGAGTATCAGGTGGTCTGAGGGAGAGAGATTTGATGAAGAATCATGGACCAGTTCTGTTGAAGTCCTTCTGGAGGAGATGTTGGGTGGTGGGCTAGTAGATGAGGACCCTATTCCACCTGATGGTGTGGACCCACACCCAGTACCTCACCATGCAAATGACTTCCCAGGTTTTCAGCCTCTGCCAGCACAGAATGTTCATATTTAGAATGAGGGCTGGGATGTCTGGGAAGAACCTGCAGAGCAAGATGATCATGAGCAGCATTGGGCTTTTCCTCAGCCAGATCCAGTGGGCCCCCAGCAGCAGCAGGTTGAGCTCCCAGTTCAGCTAGATGATGGGCACCCTAATAGCAGCACTACCACAATTGTCTCTCTGTCAGATGGCCTGCTGTCTCTCACTTGTTCTGCAAGTGAGGAGGTCAATCAGGCCATGCAAATTCAGCCAATGGCCATGGGACTTCTGAATATTGTTATGGCTTACCATGCTGAGGATGAAGAGGAAGATCAACAGGTGGATAACAATTTGCATCTAAATGATGAGGAACAGAACAATTCTGAAGAACAAGAAGTTGGCTCTGTTGCTGTTAACCATGCTTTTGAGATGGCACCCACACTCAAGGAAGGGGGAGAATCATCTGCTGTGAATCAACATAATCAGATGCAGCAGATCCAGTCAAATGAGGGGGTTGTTCATATTGAGCAAGCTTCTGCTCCCCTTATCAACATTGTTACTGAAGGAACACTCACTTCATCCACACAACCATTGTCTACTTCAAATAAAGGAAAAGAATATGTGCCAATCCCTCAGGGGGGAACATCCTCCAACTTCAACAACAAAGGTAATTCTGGGATCAAATTAACCTCAGCATCATCACCTATGTTTGATTTACACTCAATTGCTGAGAAACATGCTCTGGATATTATTGATGGTTCTCACTTAATTTCTGAAGAAGGTCTGTTCCTCTGGATTCAAAACTTTGCTCCAGCAACTCAAGGAGAGAAAAACACTTTCAAGATTGAAATACCTATAAGTAGGTTCAACTTCATAATCCATTTGCTGCTGACACCCGATAAATTTGGTTGGACAATGCATCTACTTAAATCTGATTTATGGAAATTGCTTACTACCAATTGTGACAATGAAGAGACTATCCTCTTCCATATTCCTGATGGCTGCATAACCTCACAGGCTCCCACATGTAAGGAGATCATGCAGGGTATGGGAAAAGTAAATGAAGGGATAAGCCTAGCTGTACACTCTTCAAGTGGAGCTCGTAGCCCTCTGCAGGTGTCTCCCAACAAAATCATCCTGCTGCCCCCTGGAGAAGCCACATCTAAGAAAAGAAGAGAGAAAGAACCTCTGGTTGAAACTGAGGTAAGAAGAAGTGACAGAATTAAGAAAGATAACAACGGATATAGGAGGAAAACATGTGATACTAAATCTTGCTTACCATGCAATGCCATTCCTCCAGTTATTCAAAATAAAGTGGTTAAAAACCTGACCAAATCTTTATTTAAGGTGGTTGAAGATGAACTCCAAGAGAAGTTATCTAAGAGGCCCAAGAAGAAGGGGCAAGAGGAGGTGGCCAAGGTGCCCAAGGCCATTGGATCTGGAGCTCAACCAAACTTTGCACAATGATAGGATGGTCTAATAGTTATAGGCCCTGCTACTGCATAATGCTGTGTTATTTTCTCTAGACAGTCTGTGTTATGTGTATTGGGTTTAGCAGCTTTTGTAATTTGGTGAACCATGGCCCGGAGAGGCATCTTTTGTTTCAAACTGAGCTTTGCCACTTCAGTAATACTCCTGGGACTTACCTATCTGAGAGAACTGCTATGATATCCTTCCTGGTTATGTTGAAATGGTTGCAAATGTTCTCTCAATTTTGGCTGTTGCATACTCAAGTTCACTACACTTTCGCTATACAATTATGCTTGCAGAAACCATGCATTATTTAGGAGGTTATCAAGGGATGGGCCTTGATACAACAATATAAATTCATACAGTTTAACAATGAATAACACCAGATCCTGGAACATTCTTAATTGGATATAAGAGGTATTAATGCACAAGACAAATGGATGGCTATTAGGCAAAAAGTGGAGGAAAGTGCTGCTGGAGTTGTGTGTATCCAAGAAACAAAGAGAGAGAATTTTGATCTAGCCTACATTCACAACTTTTGCCCTCAAAGATTCAATAAATTTGAATTCATGCCTTCTATTGGGGCCTCTGGTAGCATTCTGACTGCCTGGAACGGTTCTACGTTCACAGGAGAATTACCTTTTCAAAACAAATTCTCTCTTTCCATACAATTCACCTGTAATATTTCTGCAAACAAGTGGATTCTCTCAAACATATATGGGCCTTGCAGACATGAGGAAAAGATTGAGTTTATAGACTGGTTTAGCAATATTCAAATGCCAAATGAAGTGGATTGGATAGTCATGGGTGAATTTAATTTCATCAGATCACCAGAGAATAGAAATAAACCAGGAGGAGACGTCAATGAGATGCTTTTGTTTAATGAGGCTATCAGTAATCTGGGATTGATTGAATTACCTTTGAAAGGAAGGCAGTACAGCTGGAGCAACATGCAGGACTCTCCTCTCCTTGAAAAGCTAGATTGGTTCTTCACCTCTGCAGCCTGGATGACCAGTTACCCAAATTCCATGGCCCTTCCTTTGGAAAAACCTATTTTTGATCACCTTCTATGCATGATCAAGATTTGCACAAATATTCCTAAGTCCAAGATATTCAGATTTGAGAACTTTTGGTTAAAACACAGCTCTTTTAAACAAGTGGTATAGACAGCTTGGAATATCCCAGTGGGCTTTACTGATCAGGTAAAAAAGATTAATGCTAAATTAAAAAACCTGAGAAGAGCATTGAAGTTGTGGGCTAAGAGCCTATCTTGCATGAACAAACAAATTGAGGATCTCAATGCCTGCATCTTTTTTTGGGACTTGATTGAGGAATTCAGGAACCTTTCTTTGTTTGAGGCCAACTGCAGAATTATTCTCAAGGAGTGCTTGTTGACTGTACTTAATAATCAGAAGATTTATTGGAAGCAGAGAGGTAAAATTAAAGGTGTTAAGTTTGGGGATGAAAACACCAAGTTCTTCCACACAAAAGCTTCCATTAATCATAGGCATAATAAAATTGCAATGTTGTTGAATAAGGACCAAGTGGAAGTTACTGACCATGAAGGAAAAGCTGCATTTCTATGGGAAGCATTCAGAGATAGATTGGGGCAATCTAATGGGCACACAATGCATTTTGATCTCCATGATCTTTATGAACACACAGTTGATCCTCAAGTATTCATTCAATTAGAGGAAAAGTTCACCCAGGAGGAGATTGAAGAGGTGGTTAAAAATCTACCAACTGATAAATCACCAGGTCCTGATGGTTTCAACAATGAATTCATTAAAGCTTGCTGGGATATTATCAAGGAGGATGTTATTGACCTAATCATGGCTTTCCATGCTGGTATTGTGAACCTTGAGAGTATAAATACTTCCTTCATTACTCTAATTCCAAAAAAAGAAGTTCCTCTCGCACCAAATGATTTCAGGCCCATTTCTCTGCTAAATGTAGTGCTTAAGATTATCACAATGCTGTTGGCAAACAGACTGCAAAAAATAATTCTAAAGTTGGTTCACATCAACCAATATGGTTTTCTCAAGGACAGAGTGATTCAAGACTGCTTAGGATGGGCATATGAATATATTCACCAGTGCCATAAATCAAAGGAGGAAATGTTGGTAATTAAGCTGGATTTTGAATAAGCTTTTGATACAATTGAACATCAATCCATCATTGAGATTTTCAGAGCAAAATGGTTTGGGGATAAATGGATATCATGGATGCAGATGCTCTTTTCTACTGCCTCTTCTGCTGTCATGTTAAATGGAATGGCTGGGAAAAAATTCTACATAAAGAGAGGAGTGAGACAGGGAGATCCTTACTCTCCCTTAATCTTTGTCCTTGTTGCTGACTTGCTTCAGACTATTTTGATTAGAGCTATGAGGCTAAATCTTATCACATATCCACTACAGGTCACCTCTTGCCCTGATTTCCCAATTGTTCAGTATGTTGATGATACTTTGGTCATCATGCAAGCAAATGCCAGACACTTGATTTGTCTCAAAGCTCTTTTAAATTCATTTGCCTCTGCAACTGGTCTAAAGGTCAACTATGCAAAATCTATAATGGTACCTCTGAATACTGAGGAAGATAGAGTGGACATCTTCACTAACACACTGCATTGTGCTAGGGGGCAATTCCCATTTACATATCTGGGGCTACCATTGGGTATTTATAAACCAACTGTGGAACAGTGTCTTCCCCTAGTTAACAGAATTGCAAAAAGACTTGCAGGCCTTTCTATCTTCATGGCACAAGTAGGGAAAGTTCTGTTAGTCAAATCAGTGCTTTCTTCCTTATCTGTCTTCTTCATGAGCTGTTTGGACATTCCAATAACAATTAAGAAGTAGATCATTAAATATCTAAGACACTGTCTCTGGAGGAGCTCTGACATGGAGGATAGAAGACCAGCTTTGGTGGCATGGCACACAGTATGCAGACCAAAAAATCAGGGAGGATTGTGTTGGAAATATGCCCTAGAGGCAATAATAAAAGTATTATTATATTTCATTGTTCATGATAATTGTCTTTTATTCATGCTATAACTGTATTATCCGGAAATCGTAATACACGTGTGAATACTTAGACCACACAATGTCCCTGGTAAGCCTCTAGTTGACCAGCTCGTTGTGATCAACAGATAGTCATGGTTTCCTGACTATGGACATTGGATGTCGTTGATAACGGGATCACATCATTAGGAGAATGATGTGATGGACAAGACCCAATCCTAAGCATAGCATAAAAGATCGTGTAGTTCGTTTTGCTAGAGCTTTGCAAGTGTCAAGTATCTCTTCCTTCGACCATGAGATCGTGTAACTCCCGGATACCGTAAGAGTGCCTTGGGTGTACCAAACGTCACAACGTAACTGGGTGACTATAAAGGTGCATTACAGGTATCTCCGAAAGTAGCTGTTGGGTTGACACGGATCGAGACTGGGATTTGTCACTCCGTATGACGGAGAGGTATCTCTGGGCCCACTCGGTAATGCATCATCATATTGAGCTCAATGTGACCAAGGTGTTGGACACGGGATCATGCATTACGGTACGAGTAAAGTGACTTGCCGGTAACGAGACTGAACAAGGTATTGGGATACCGACGATCGAGTCTCGGGCAAGTAACGTACCGATTGACAAAGGGAATTGCATACAGGGTTTGATCGAATCCTCGACATAGTGGTTCATCCGATGACAACATCGAGGAGCATGTGGGAGCCATCATGGGTATCCAGATCCCGCTGATGGTTATTGACTGAGAGAGTCTCGGTCATGTCTGCATGTCTCCCGAACCCGTAGGGTCTACACATTTAAGGTTCAGTTACGCTAGGGTTATAGGGATATGTATATGCAGTAACCCGAATGTTGTTCGGAGTCCCAGATGAGATCCCGGACGTCACGAGGAGTTCCGGAATGGTCCGGAGGTAAAGATTTATATATGGGAAGTCCTGTTTCGGGCATCGGGACAAGTTTCGGGGTTATCGGTATTGTACCGGGACCACCGGAAGGGTCCCGGGGGTCCACCGGGTGGGTCCACCTGTCCCGGGGGGCCACATGGGCTGTAGGGGGGTGCGCCTTGGCCTAATGGGCCAAGGGCACCAGCCCCACATAGGCCCATGCGCCTAGGGTTTAAGGGGGCAAGAGTCCTAGGAGGGTAAGGCACCTCCTAGGTGCCTTGGGGGGAGGGAAAACCCCCCTTGGCCGCCGCACCCCCTAGGAGATTGGATCTCCTAGGGCCGGCCACCCCCCTTGGCACCCCTATATATAGTGGGGGAGAGGAGGGACTTCATACCGGAACGCCCTGGCCTTTGGTTGCCTCCTTCTCCCTCCCCAACACCTCCTCCACCTCCATAGTGCTTAGCGAAGCTCTGCCGGAGTACTGCAGCTCCATCAACACCACGCCGTCGTGCTGCTGCTGGTGCCATCTCCCTCAACCTCTCCTCCCTTCCTTGCTGGATCAAGAAGGAGGAGACGTGGCTGTTCCGTACGTGTGTTGAACGCGGAGGTGCCGTCCGTTTGGCGCTGGTCATCGGTGATTTGGATCACGTCGAGTACGACTACATCATCACCTTGCAAGCTTCCGCACGCGATCTACAAGTGGTATGTAGATGCAAACTCTCTCCCTAGACTCGTTGCTTAGATGAACTCATAGATGGATCTTGGTGAAACCGTAGGAAAAAATTTAATTTTCTGCAACGTTCCCCAACAGTGGCATCATGAGCTAGGTCTATGCGTAGTTCTCTTTGCACGAGTAGAACACAACTTTGTTGTGGGCGTGGATTTTGTCATCTTACTTGCCTCTACTAGTCTTTACTTGCTCAACGGTATTGTGGGATGAAGCGGCCCGGACCAACCTTACACGTACTCTTACGTGAGACCGGTTCCACCGACTGACATGCACAAGTTGCATAAGGTGGCTGGCGGGTGTCTGTCTCTCCCACCTTAGTTGGAGCGGAATCGATGAACAGGGCCCTTATGAAGGGTAAATAGAAGTTGACAAAATCACGTTGTGGTGATTCGTAGGTAAGAAAACGTTCTTGCTAGAACCCAATTGCAGCCACGTAAAAGATGCAACAACAATTAGAGGACGTCTAACTTGTTTTTGCAGCGATTGATCATGTGATGTGATATGGCCAGAAGTTGTGATGAATGATGAATTGTGATGTATGAGATCATGTTCTTTGTAATAGGATTCACGACTTGCATGTCGATGAGTATGACAACCGGCAGGAACCATAGGAGTTGTCATTATTTTTTGTATGACATGCGTGTCATTGAATAACGCCATGTAAACTACTTTACTTTATTGCTAAACGTTAGTCATAGAAGTAGAAGTAGTCGTTGGCGTGACAACTTCATGAAGACACGATGATGGAGATCATGATGATGGAGATCATGGTGTCAAGCCGGTGACAAGATGATCATGGAGCCCCGAAGATGAAGATCAATGGAGCTATATGATATTGGCCATATCATGTCACAACTATATAATTGCATGTGATGTTTATTATGTATTATGCATCTTGTTTACTTAGGACGACGGTAGTAAATAAGATGATCCCTTATAAAATTTCAAGAAGTGTTCTCCCCTAACTGTGCACCGTTGCTACAGTTTGTCGTTTCTAAGCACCACGTGATGATCGGGTGTGATGGATTCTTACGTTCACATACAACGGGTGTAAGACAGTTTTACACAGCGAAAACACTTAGGGTTAACTTGACGAGCCTAGCATGTGCAGACATGGCCTCGGAACACGGAGACCGAAAGGTCGAACACGAGTCGTATGGAAGATACGATCAACATGAAAATGTTCACCGACGATGACTAGTCCGTCTCACGTGATGATCGGACACGGACTAGTCGACTCGGACCGTGTAACACTTAGATGACTAAAGGGATGTCTAATCTAAGTGGGAGTTCATAATTTGATTAGAACTTTATTATCATGAACTTAGTCTAAAACCTTTGCAAATATGTCTTGTAGATCAATGGCCAACGCTAATGTCAACATGAACTTCAACGCGTTCCTAGAGAAAACCAAGCTGAAAGATGATGGCAGCAACTATACGGACTGGGTCCGGAACCTGAGGATCATCCTCATAGCTGCCAGGAAACAATATGTCCTAGAAGGACCGCTAGGTGACGCTCCCGTCCCAGAGAACCAAGACATTATGAATGCTTGGCAGTCTCGCGCTGATGATTACTCCCTCGTTCAGTGCGGCATGCTTTACAGCTTAGAACCGGGGCTCCAAAAGCGTTTTGAGCATCACGGAGCATATGAGATGTTTGAAGAGCTGAAACTAGTTTTTCAAGCTCATGCCCGGGTCGAGAGATATGATGTCTCCGACAAGTTCTACAGTTGTAAGATGGAGGAGAACAGTTCTGTCAGTGAGCACATCCTGAAGATGTCTGGGTTGCACAACCGTATGACCCAGCTGAACATTAACCTCCCAGATGAGGCGGTCATTGACAGAATCCTCCAGTCGCTCCCACCAAGCTACAAGAGCTTTGTGATGAACTACAACATGCAGGGAATGGAAAAGACCATTCCTGAAGTGTTCTCGATGCTGAAGTCAGCAGAGGCTGAAATCAAGAAAGAACATCAAGTGTTGATGGTCAATAAGACCACTAAGTTCAAGAAGGGCAAGGGTAAGAAGAACTTCAAGAAGGACGGCAAAGATGTTGCCGCGCCTGGTAAGCCAGTTACCGGGAAGAAGTCAAAGAATGGACCCAAGCCTGAGACTGAGTGCTTTTATTGCAAGGGGAAGGGTCACTGGAAGCGGAACTGCCCCAAATACTTAGCGGATAAGAAGGCCGGCAACACCAAAGGTATATTTGATATACATGTGATTGATGTGTACCTTACCAGTACTCGTAGTAACTCCTGGGTATTTGATACCGGTGCCGTTGCTCATATTTGTAACTCACAGCAGGAGCTGCGGAATAAACGGAGACTGGCGAAGGACGAGGTGACGATGCGCGTCGGGAATGGTTCCAGAGTCGATGTGATCGCCGTCGGCACGCTGCCTCTACATTTACCTACGGGATTAGTTTTGAACCTTAATAATTGTTGTTTAGTGCCAAGTTTGAGCATGAACATTGTATCTGGATCTCGTTTAATATGAGATGGCTACTCATTTAAGTCTGAGAATAATGGTTGTTCGATTTATATGAGAGATATGTTTTATGGTCATGCTCCGATGGTCAATGGTTTATTCTTAATGAATCTCGAGCGTAATATTACACATGTTCATAGTGTAGATGCCAAAAGATTTAAAGTTGATAACGATAGTCCCACATACTTGTGGCACTGCCGCCTTGGTCACATTGGTGTCAAGCGCATGAAGAAGCTCCATGCCGATGGACTTTTAGAGTCTCTTGATTATGAATCGTTTGACACGTGCGAACCATGCCTCTTAGGTAAAATGACCAAGACTCCATTCTCCGGAACAATGGAGCGAGCAACCAACTTGTTGGAAATCATACATACCGATGTGTGCGGTCCAATGAGCGTTGAGGCTCGCGGAGGATATTGTTATGTTCTCACTCTCATAGATGACTTGAGTAGATATGGGTATGTCTACTTAATGAAACACAAGTCTGATACCTTTGAAAAGTTCAAGGAATTTCAGAATGAGGTGGAGAATCAACATGACCGAAAGATAAAATTCTTACGATCAGATCGTGGAGGAGAATACTTAAGTCACGAATTTGGTACACACTTAAAGAAATGTGGAATCGTTTCACAGCTCACGCCACCTGGAACACCTCAGCGAAACGGTGTGTCCGAACGTCGTAATCGCACTCTATTGGATATGGTGCGGTCTATGATGTCTCTTACCGATTTACCGCTATCATTTTGGGGATACGCTCTAGAGACAGCTACATTCACTTTAAATAGGGCACCGTCTAAATCCGTTGAGACGACACCGTATGAATTATGGTTTGGAAAGAAACCTAAGCTGTCGTTTCTAAAAGTTTGGGGATGCGAAGCTTATGTCAAGAAACTTCAACCTAAAAAGCTCGAACCCAAGTCGGAAAAATGCGTATTCATAGGATACCCTAAGGAAACTATAGGGCATACCTTCTACTTAAGATCCGAAGGCAAGATCTTTGTTGCCAAGAACGGATGCTTTCTGGAAAAAGAGTTTCTCTCGAAAGAAGTAAGTGGGAGGAAAGTAGAACTCGATGAAGTACTACCTCTTGAGTGGGATAGTGACGCAGCACAGGAAACCGTTCCTGTGATGCCCACACCAACTGAAGAGGAAAACCATGATAATGATCAAAGTACTTCGGATCAAGTTACTGCTGAACTTCGTAGGTTCACAAGGACACGTTCCGCACCAGAGTGGTACGGCAACCCTGTCCTGGAAATCATGTTGTTAGACAACAATGAACCTTCGAACTATGAAGAAGCAATGGCGGGCCCGGATTCCAACAAATGGCTTGAAGCCATGAAATCCGAGATAGAATCCATGTATGAAAACAAAGTATGGACTTTGACAGACTTGCCTGATGATTGGCGAGCGATAGAAAACAAATGGATCTTTAAGAAGAAGACGGACGCGGATGGTAATGTTACCATCTATAAAGCTCGACTTGTCGCTAAGGGTTATCGACAGGTTCAAGGGATTGACTACGACGAGACATTCTCTCCCGTAGCGAAGCTAAAGTCCGTCCGAATCATGTTAGCAATTGCCGCATACTATGATTATGAGATATGGCAGATGGACGTCAAAACAGCATTCCTTAACGGGCATCTTAAGGAAGAACTGTATATGATGCAGCGGAAGGTTTTGTCGATCCTCGGAACGCTAACAAAGTATGCAAGCTCCAGCGATCCATTTATGGACTGGTGCAAGCATCTCGGAGTTGGAACATTTGCTTTGATGAGATGATCAAAGCGTTTGGGTTTATGCAGACTTATGGAGAAGCCTGCGTTTACAAGAAAGTGAGTGGGAGCTCTGTAGCATTTCTCATATTATATGTAGATGACATACTCCTGATGGGAAATAATATAGAATTTCTGGACAGCATTAAGGCCTACTTGAATAAGTGTTTTTCAATGAAGGACCTTGGAGAAGCTGCTTATATATTAGGCATCAAGATCTATAGAGATAGATCGAGACGCCTCATAGGTCTTTCACAAAGCACATACCTTGATAAGATTTTGAAGAGATTCAGAATGGATCAGTCCAAGAAGGGGTTCTTGCCTATGTTACAAGGTATGAGACTGAGCTCAGCTCAGTCACCGACCACGGCAAAAGATAAAGAAGAGATGAGTGTCATCCCCTATGCTTCAGCCATAGGATCTATTATGTATGCCATGCTGTGTACCAGACCCGATGTAAACCTTGCGGTAAGTTTGGTAGCAAGATACCAAAGTAATCCCGGCAAGGAACACTGGACAGCGGTCAAGAATATCCTGAAGTACCTGAAAAGGACAAAGGACATGTTTCTCGTTTATGGAGGAGACGAAGAGCTCGTCGTAAAGGGTTACGTCGACGCTAGCTTCGACTCAGATCTGGATGACTCTAAGTCACAAACCGGATACGTGTATATGTTGAATGGTGGAGCAGTAAGTTGGTGCAGCTGCAAGCAGAGCGTCGTGGCGGGATCTACGTGTGAAGCGGAGTACATGGCAGCCTCGGAGGCAGCACATGAAGCGATTTGGGTGAAGTAGTTCATCACCGACCTAGGAGTCATACCCAATGCGTCGGGGCCGATCAAACTCTTCTATGACAACACTGGAGCTATTGCCCTCGCAAAGGAGCCCAGGTTTCACAAGAAGACCAGGCACATCAAGCGTCGTTTCAACTCCATCCGTGAAAATGTTCAAGATGGAGACATAGAGATTTGCAAAGTGCACACGGATCTGAATTTCGCAGATCCGCTGACTAAACCTCTCTCGCGTGCAAAACATGATCAACACCAGAACTCTATGGGTGTTCGATTCATCACAATGTAACTAGATTAGTGACTCTAGTGCAAGTGGGAGACTGTTGGAAATATGCCCTAGAGGCAATAATAAAAGTATTATTATATTTCATTGTTCATGATAATTGTCTTTTATTCATGCTATAACTGTATTATCCGGAAATCGTAATACACGTGTGAATACTTAGACCACACAATGTCCCTGGTAAGCCTCTAGTTGACCAGCTCGTTGTGATCAACAGATAGTCATGGTTTCCTGACTATGGACATTGGATGTCGTTGATAACGGGATCACATCATTAGGAGAATGATGTGATGGACAAGACCCAATCCTAAGCATAGCATAAAAGATCGTGTAGTTCGTTTTGCTAGAGCTTTGCAAGTGTCAAGTATCTCTTCCTTCGACCATGAGATCGTGTAACTCCCGGATACCGTAAGAGTGCCTTGGGTGTACCAAACGTCACAACGTAACTGGGTGACTATAAAGGTGCATTACAGGTATCTCCGAAAGTAGCTGTTGGGTTGACACGGATCGAGACTGGGATTTGTCACTCCGTATGACGGAGAGGTATCTCTGGGCCCACTCGGTAATGCATCATCATATTGAGCTCAATGTGACCAAGGTGTTGGACACGGGATCATGCATTAAGGTACGAGTAAAGTGACTTGCCGGTAACGAGACTGAACAAGGTATTGGGATACCGACGATCGAGTCTCGGGCAAGTAACGTACCGATTGACAAAGGGAATTGCATACAGGGTTTGATCGAATCCTCGACATAGTGGTTCATCCGATGACAACATCGAGGAGCATGTGGGAGCCATCATGGGTATCCAGATCCCGCTGATGGTTATTGACTGAGAGAGTCTCGGTCATGTCTGCATGTCTCCCGAACCCGTAGGGTCTACACATTTAAGGTTCAGTTACGCTAGGGTTATAGGGATATGTATATGCAGTAACCCGAATGTTGTTCGGAGTCCCGGATGAGATCCCGGACGTCACGAGGAGTTCCGGAATGGTCCGGAGGTAAAGATTTATATATGGGAAGTCCTGTTTCGGGCATCGGGACAAGTTTCGGGGTTATCGGTATTGTACCGGGACCACCGGAAGGGTCCCGGGGGTCCACCGGGTGGGTCCACCTGTCCCGGGGGGCCACATGGGCTGTAGGGGGGTGCGCCTTGGCCTAATGGGCCAAGGGCACCAGCCCCACATAGGCCCATGCGCCTAGGGTTTAAGGGGGCAAGAGTCCTAGGAGGGTAAGGCACCTCCTAGGTGCCTTGGGGGAGGGAAAACCCCCCTTGGCCGCCGCACCCCCTAGGAGATTGGATCTCCTAGGGCCAGCCACCCCCCTTGGCACCCCTATATATAGTGGGGGAGAGGAGGGACTTCATACCGGAACGCCCTGGCCTTTGGTTGCCTCCTTCTCCCTCCCCAACACCTCCTCCACCTCCATAGTGCTTAGCGAAGCTCTGCCGGAGTACTGCAGCTCCATCAACACCACGCCGTCGTGCTGCTGCTGGTGCCATCTCCCTCAACCTCTCCTTCCTTCCTTGCTGGATCAAGAAGGAGGAGACGTGGCTGTTCCGTACGTGTGTTGAACGCGGAGGTGCCGTCCATTTGGCGCTGGTCATCGGTGATTTGGATCACGTCGAGTACGACTACATCATCACCTTGCAAGCTTCCGCACGCGATCTACAAGTGGTATGTAGATGCAAACTCTCTCCCTAGACTCGTTGCTTAGATGAACTCATAGATGGATCTTGGTGAAACCGTAGGGTAATTTTTAATTTTCTGCAACGTTCCCCAACAGATTGGGCATATTGGATATATACATTCACAACAAAACCCTGCTGATGAAGAACCTGCACAAATTCTTCAACAGACATGATATACCTTGGGTACAATTAATTTGGGAAACTTATTATTCTGATGGGCAACTTCCAGGAGATAACATGATTGGCTCTTTCTGGTGGAAATCAAACCTGGCTCTAATGGATCAATACAAAGCAATAGCAAGACGTAATGTGGGAGATGGTAGGACAGCTTTATTCTGGGATGACCTGTGGCACACATCCATTTTCAAACACTTATACCACCACCTGCACTCCTTTGTCAGAAACCCACAAGTAACTGTCCAAACAATAATCAACACTGAATACCTACAGGACTTGTTTCATTTACCACCCACAACTGAAGCCTATGAGGAATTCTTGCAAGTGGAAGATATATGCATCCACATAAGGCAATCTGAGCATATAGATTCTCTGGACACCTGGAGTTACATTTGGGGAAATGAATTCTATTCATCCGTCAAGGCCTACAAAGTGCTAATTGGACACAAGCAAGTTCCCCCACACTTCAATTGGATTTGGAGTTGCTCCTGTCAGCCAAAACATAAGGTGTTCTTTTGGAAGCTACTTCATGATAGAGTAAATACAAGGAATCTACTCAGGAGAAAAAACTTTGTGCTAGAAGCTTACAATTTTGCTGTCAGAGACTGCCAACAGGAAGAAACTCTTCGTCATTTATTTTGGGGCTGTTCAGCAATGCTGGGACTACATCTGTCCTACCAGAACTTCAAATTTATCAGTTCTGGAAGCTTTTCAGGATCTTAAAAATAAGCTGCATTGTCCATTCTTTATGGAGATCATCATTCTTGGATCATGGGCCATTTGGATAACCAGAAATAACAAGATATTTGAGAATATTACACCAACTTTCCAGGGATGGAAGTTCATATATCTGGAGGAGCTCAAACTACTGAAATATAGAATGAAACTAAAGCATGAGAGAAAGTTCTCTACCTGGTTGGATTCTCTGTTGTAATTTCCTTTTCTTTTATTTTCTTCCTGTTGTAGTCTTTTTTCTAGTTTCTCTTGATGTCTTCTTCTTCTTCTTTTCTTTCTTCTTCTTCTCTTCTTCTTTCTGTTCTAGGGCTTACCTCAAGCCCTTAAGACCACTCTTCTTAGTTTATTAATTAATAAAAGTTGCAATGGGGTGTTTACCCTACCGTTTATAGTCATTTTTTTATTTTTAACGTCTACTTTTTCATATGCATTGTATGTTTTTTGTATACATCACATATACATAACAAACATTTTTTAGATACACATTTAAGATTTTTAAATGCATGGTTAAAATTTCAAAAATAATGTAAAGTGTATTTTGTAATAAACGGTGCGTCCCTAGCCTAATGAGCTGACCCACTATAGTGGCACATATTTACTTTATTTTTTCCCTCAGTTTGTTTAAGTGTTTTTAAATCATGATTTACTTTACACAACTCGTGAAGATTTTTCAAGAATTCCTGAACATTTACTTTCTTCACGATTCAAGGATACTTTGTATAATTCTTGACTCTATATTTAAATGTCTGAATAATATTAAATATACAAACATGTTTTAAATTTTGGATCATTTTCAGAATTTATCCAAACAATTTAAGTTTGAGAGCATTTCCAATTTTCTTTGTATATATTAAAATATTTGTTTTTTATATTTATGAACATTTTAAACTCCAGATTTTTTTTGAAAATAAATGATGTTTTATGTTTAAAGTATGGTGTGAACATTTCTAGAAATATGCAACGAATTTGATATATACGATCGTATACTATTTTTCTTGTTTTTTTGACTGCTTAACATATTTTGAAAATTAGTGGAATGATAATATTTGTCGAGAGAAATAAAAGGCCGGCTTAAAACTAGGTGCGGATGCACCCAAGGCTTTTCTTTTTTTGTGATGGGTTCCCGGAGGATTTCCATCTAAGCAACTATAGCCGAGCCAGGTAATAACGAAATATGCTGAAACCACGAGATTAGCTGGGGCACTAGCAAGCGAGCGGTGCGATTGCTCCTCTACTCGCGTTGAGTATAGTGTATGATAAGGCGGGAGCACCTATTGGATGTGTGTTTGCGTCAAACAGCCTGAGCTTAGCACCGGCGTGCCCTAACTGGGCCGGACCACTAGCAGCACACTGTAGGACGTCAATTACTGTAGTGTGTTTTTTTGGCTGAATTCTTACTCAGTTTGAAAAACTTCAACATTTTCTAAAACTAATTTATTCATAAACATGAAATTTTCTGAAATTTAGAAAAAATAGAAACAAGATTTTTTGAATTTATGAACATGTTTTAAACTTGAACATTTTTTTGAAAGCACGTACTTTTATTTGAAATTTTAATATTTTTCTGAAATCCCGACATTTTTTAAACACAAATATTCTTTGAAAAGGAGAAGATTTCTGAAATGAGAAACGTATCTGAAAACACAATCATTTTCTGAAATTGTGAACACTTTTGAAACATGTACATTTTCAAATCCCAAACAATTACTTGAAAATGAGAACATTTTTTGAAATTGTAAACATATTTTGAATACACGAATATTTTTTCTGAAAAAATCTGAACATCTTTTGAAAAGTTCTAACATTTCTTTAAAATATGAATATCTTCATAAAAACTGAACAATTTTAAATATGGAAATAATTTTTTGAAAGACAAAACCTAAAGGAAACAAAGAAGAAAAAGAAAAATAAAATAAAAAGGGAATTAGAAATAAAATAAAAAGGGAATTAGAAATAAAAGAAAAGGGAAGAGAAAACCCTGATAAAAAGACATTGGAGAAAAAACCAGAAAAAAAATGAAATAAGTCAGTTTGATACATTTTAGAAGACTCCTAAAACCAGCAAAAGCTAGAGATGGAACCTTCCCGAAACCGGTAACCCCACCCCTTTGTACGGTACCTAGTTGGCCTGACCTAGTCATTCTCCAAGTGTCGTTGGTGTGTGTGTTTCCTTTGCATTTAGACGCACAGAGCGTCAAACAGAAATCATGACATGAGGACGCGATCATAGGTTCACTACCCTAACTAGTGATTTCAGTTTTTTCTTCAAAAATGGAAATGTAGATCTAGGTGGATTATGCGGAATCTTGAATGAGGCCAAACTTCCACTCCAGGGCATGCAAGAAACGAAAAGACTAAAAGAGTCTTAGTGGAGCTCCTACAAGGAGAGACACATGGAGGAATCTACAATGTGTCGAATCACTGGGGCGACCAATATCTCGTGCTGTTTTTATTTTTCTAAAAAAGCCAAATATTATTTGTACCTACTAAATCTTTTTTAAGAATAATAATTAAATGCATCTAAATAATTGGAAAATATTGTTTATAGAAAGTAGAATTGTTCATGTACCTACATGTAAACATTCATTAACTTACAACGACCAACCTCCTTTTAATAATATAGATATACATGAATAAAGAATATTCATCTCATTTATAAAATAAATATGGATATAGAAGAATATAAATATGTATTTTAAGAAATTTTGTTCATACATATTAGAGAAGATATCCATATAATTTTGAGAAATATTCACATATTCCTCAAAATGGAAAATATAACAAAACAAACAAACAGGAATAAACAAACAAAACCTAGAAAAAAAGAAGCAACCAGCGGGTGGATAGTTAGGAGGGTGCAGGTACCCCAAGCCAACTATAGAGTATAATACAGTGTTGGAAAATATTTAAAAAATTACAAATTTTTAGTATAATATTGATGAATTCTTCACTCATATACAATTTTTTTTAATGAAATGATATTCATGGAGGTCTGAAAAAAAAAGAATGCTCCGATTGGAGCATCAATTAGTTTTTTGCCCAGATCTTCAGGAATGTCATTTCATAACAAAAATTTACATGCAGTTGTAACATTCATCAATGTGTATCACACAAAAATTCAGATTTTTTTTTGAAGTTTCTATACTTTTTTTTTGAATTTTACGGTTCACCGGAGAACACGTAAGCTCGGGATCAAAAGACTTTCGCCTTCACTCCCGCCATGAGCAAGTTTCGACATTCATTTACCCATTTTTCTTTCAGATTAGAACATTTGTTTGTCGAGTCCCGCTTCGGTACACCCCTCCACTAAATGTATAAAGGGCAATATAGACCTTTCACAGGTCGTATCCTCTTTTGTATGTATACGTCGTATAGTAGCCCAACTCCTATTTCGCGCAGGTTACATGCCCGACCACAGTTAGCAGCTCGGATAGGTAACTTGTTGTGCATACTTGCACTTCTTTTTCTTCTTGTTGTCTAAATTTTCAGTTCTGATTATGCATGGTTTTTCCAGGCAATTTTTCTTTTGGTTTTTTCATGCACGATTTTTGCTCATTTGTTTCCATTTTTAAATTTCTTTTCCCTTTTATTTTTCATGAACTTTCCTTTTGGTTTGTGAACTTTTAAGAAAATCATGAAACCTTTTTTCTCCGCAATCTATTTCCAAATTTATGAACATTTTCCAAACTCTTGAATTTTTTTCAAATACATGAAATTTTTAAACAATTTACTCATGAACAATTCTCAAATTTGCAATTTTTTTAAAAATCATGATCTTTTTAAAATTTTAAATCATAACAATTTTCAAATGCACAAACTTTTTTCAAACTTGTGAACGCTTTTCAAATTCATGAAATTCTAAAATTTAACCTGTAAATAATTTTCAAATTCATGAACTGTATTTTGAACTTCTTAAAAAAATCAAATTCACGAGCTATTTTCAAAGCTAGCGAGCTAGCGTGCAAAGATGGCGAGTAGGCGAGCGAGTTTGCATAATATTTGGTCGCGGCCCGCTGGCATGCGCTTGAGCACCAGCTTCCTAACTAGCGCTTAAAGCCCTGACTGAAATTACAAATATTCACATTTTACAAAACTGTACAGAAATTTCAAAAACTGTTTGTATCTTTCAAAATTCCTCAGAATCTCAAAACACAAACATTGTTTTAAAAGAGCAAAAAAAAATTGTAACTTCATGAACATCGTACGCTTAATCACTACTTGGTGGTTCGGCCAAAAAAACTTCTTCATGGTGGACCTGGGCGACAAGTTGACCATTGACATGTTTGACCTTTGACTATTGACTTTTGAAAAAAAGGGTTCATCTCTTTGGAAAAGTTCATGGATTTGAAAAAATGTTCACGGATTTGCAAAACGTACACAAATTTAAAAATACAATGAAAGAATTTAGAAAATTTTCATGGATTTTGCAAACAAAGTTTAATGATTTGAAAATTTTCATCAAGTTTGAAAAAAAACAGTTCATCTACTCTGAAAAAAGTTCATTCATTTTGAAAAAAGTTTCGTTGATTTTGAAAAATGTTCATCCACTTCGAGAAGGTTCATCAATTTTCTAAGAAAGTTCATCAATATTGATTTTTTCGATGAATTTGAGAAAAGGTGCATCAATTTTGAAAACACGTTCACAAATTTGAAAATAGTTTATCGGTTGCTAAAAAAGAAAAATTGAAAAAAGTTTGGACATTGCAAAAGAAAAAAGGGAAAAAAGGAACAGAAAAAGAAAAGAAAAGAAAAAAGAAAAAGAAGAATAAAAAATAAAAACCAAACAAGACTGTTTGAAAAACAAGAAAAAAAGAACAAAATGAACAAAATTGTTGGAAAAAACGAGAAAAAAGAAACAAGAAAAAGGGAAAAAGGAAGAAGAAAAAAAGAAAAAGCAAAGAAGAAAGAGGAAAAGAATGAGAAAGAGGTATGTTATCACGTTGCCTAACGGTGGCTGGTTGGTTGTCGAGGGGGCGTGCACCCGTTCTCTGTACATTCGTATACGGCGGATAAAGAGTTTTTAAAATGACTATCATGCCCTTTCTTATGAAGAGGTATGGACTAATCTAAACTGTTTTTGTGTTTAGGGGGTGTATCGAAGCATAACTATTATTTCCGCGGGGAATCCACGTTAGAACATTCATTGTATGTGGAACATTTTAGTCAATAGAATACATTAGAACACGAATTCAGACGAGGAGATCTGGTTAGTCACATACGTAAATGGTAAACTGAAATGGTTACAGACTTCACACAACAGTGGTAGAAATGGAGACCGTGACCAAACTCAGAAATTAAAGATCTGTACAAATCGCTTCCATTCTACTTTCAACTGAAACTTCTGAGAGCCACGGTCAGGTTCCTCACGAGCTCAGCCGCGGACGAAAAGCCCTCTTCGATCTGCACAAAACTCAACATGTCAATCTTCTGATCGTGCATTGAAAGCCTATTTTCTTGCAAGCTACAACCGCATTTGCGCAATGGAGAGAGGCCTTGCCTTGGCCGTGATGGTGATGTTGAGGCAGGAGTCGGTGAACGGGACGACGTTGGTGTTTATGATGGAGAGGCCCTGGTTCTCGAGCTCGGAGAGGACCATCACCAGCACCCCTCTCCTCTCCTTGCAGCAGATTTTCAGGAGCGCCGTGTGCCCCCGGATGCTGGCCTTGACGGCCGGGCTCGAGTCCTCGGCCGCGTCCCCGGACCCGCTGGGTCCTGCTGCGTCGTTGTCGGCGGCGGATATGCGGCACTTGCTCTCGAAGACGGTGGTGGACTCCGACGACCTCCGCGAGCCTTGCTCCTCCAGGGCCTTCACCTTGTCCTCCAGCTGCTTCACGTAGTCGATGGTGCTCCCCAGCAGAGAGATCTTGTCTGTCTGAAAACAATGGCGAAGGGTAACTAATTAAGCTCGGCGCGGGCAGTTGGTGACCACATGAATGCAGCCACGTTTCCTTGTCATGCACCTTTTTGAGGCCGGGGACGATGGTGGCCAAGGACACGAACTGCTGCTGCAGCTTCTCCCGCCGCTTGCGCTCGGCGATGACGTGCTCCTGCGCGTTCGCCGGCGCCCTGCTCCGCCTCTCCGGCGCCTGCAGCTGCATCGTCCCTTCCACGCCGTCGTGCTGCCAGGCGCCTCCGGAGAAATTGAGGGTGCCAGCCTGGCCAGCGCCGAAGGAGAGAAAGTTCGACGACGGCGGCGGAGACGGCTGCCCCAGCTCGTTCTTCACCGTCGCCGATCCGAACGGCAGGTTCGGCAACGACGACGAGCCACCAAAGCTTGGGAAATCGGAGCTTCGAGATGGATGGAACGACGGGGTCGCCATCGGCGACGTGTAGTACTGCTCTTGATGGCCAAGCAGCGGCGGCTCCACGAACTGCTGGTCCATGCAGTGGCGTAGCTAGCCCAACATGCCAGGGTGGTCCACCAATGCAAAATATTCACATAAATATATTTATTTATTATAAAAAATATATTTTTCTCTATGCTATATAGATTATGGGGAAATTCCAGGGTGGTCCATGGACCACCCTGTCCACCCCCTAGATACGCCACTGGGTCCATGCCGGGCGCGGGGACCCCTTCTTGCTGGTACATGTACGCCAGCTCCTCCTGTTCCTGAAACCAGCCATTGCAAGAAGAACTTATACTACCTTAAATTCACAGCATGTTAACTTTCAGGTTTCAGATGCCACAGGTAATCAGGACCAAATGCGCTTACCGTCTGCGTCAGCCATTGATTTGGTTGCTCCATTACTGGTCACTGCCCACAGAAGAAGAGCTTGATAGTTAAACATACGCTCACAAGCGCAGAGGAACACCAAGCTTATAGAGGAGTAGAATTTGTGGTCAAGACATACCTCAAACCTCTGTTCTCTTCTCTGCTCTTCTTTCTTGACTTGCTGTCGTGTGTACAAACAGAAGAAACAGGCATATATAGTGGTGTGAACTTCCGGCCGGTGCTGTTGAGAAGAAGGCGTTCACGTGCTCCATGCACTCGCAGATAAGGTCAAGGTACTTGCACGTTTGGTCCGCTCCACTGTACGCGCTAGTGTTGACATCACAGCTCCGATCTCTCAAGATCTTAATTCCACCCGGAGGATTTGTTATCTGAAACTGGTTTGTAAACAAGACCTGTCTGAAGATTCAGTAGGTTCGCTGACAGTGACACTCGGATAGAAAGTGTGCATGCTTGCCTGACGAGGTCTGTTTCACTAGAAAGTACTCCCTCCGTCGCATAATGTAAGACATTTTTTGACACTAGTGTAGTGCCAAAAACGTCTTACATTATGGGATGAGGGAGTACAATCTAAATGCTCTTATATTTCTTTACGGAGGGAGTACACGACAACCGCAAATAAGTTTAGCAATTGTTATATTGATGGATGGATTGGTAGTTCTACTGAATCAGTACGCGCGCGTGTGTGTGTGTTTGTTTGTGGAATGATCGGTTGATTTGATTTGTTGTTGGAGCGATCGGGACACTTTTGTGAAGGGTGTGCACGGTAGGTTGAAGCGACGGCGACATTTCTGGAGGACCTGTTCAGATGGCGTTGGAGGGCAAGCACAGTTTATGAAACTCCACTAGTGTGCATAATAATAATATACTGTACTCTATAACAATGTCATATCATTTTGTTAATTGGTTAGGAGATCCACGCGATAATGGCGCGGCCTTTTTTATGCTGAATCTGCAAGCTTTTTAGATTACAGTAGCAAATCCCAAGAAAGTAGCTTCAAATCAAAGTGCAAATAGAAGACAACTGTTCCGGACCAACTGGCTGCAAAGTCCAAACCTGAAGAAGGCGCGAGAAGAGGACAGATGACTCATTTGTTCTGCCTTGATCCTATCAACGAGGTTAGGGCGTTAAGCCACTAGATTACATATATGGCATGTTGTTTGCTCGCGCAACTTGGAGTATTTTGTCTGATCCACATGCAAAAGCCAGCAAATCTGACCCAGGTGCCGTCTCAGGCGAGGCAAAAAAAATGATGTTGGACAGTAGGTACCTAACCATCTAAATGTAAAATGTTTCACCTGCATGCTTGCATTTTGGAGTTTTGGTAAATGTCACCAGGAACTGTGTATTTTTCATTCAGGTGTCATTCTGATTTTGACAGCTATAGGGTAGGGTGCATCATCTTCATGTTAAAACCAATATTCTTATGGCCGTATGCATCGTTCTGATGCAGAGGCTGAGGATCTCCCCTTTTTCGAAAAAAAAACAATATTCTTGAAGCTACAATCATGTGGTAACTAGGAATCACACCATCATGTTCCTAATATATACTCCCTCCATTTACAAATATAAGATGTTTTAGATATGAGATCTCTTTAGATATTTCTATATGGACTATAAACGGGCAAACGAGTGAACAAACACACTAAAATATGTCTATATACATCTGATTCAAAAAAAAATGTAGAACTTCCTATATTTGTGAACGGAGAGAGTAGTACATAACTCAATATTAAAAATTCTGCAACACTATTAACAAAAAACAGCAAGCTTAAGCTTTGGTGTCACCTTTCGGCTGGCTAACATTGCTTCCAGGAGCAACTTGGCTACATATGACATTATGATGCAATTTGTTTCCCTAGATTTAGTGGCTTCTTGTAATTCTAAATTGCTCATCTCCCAAAACCACATGGCTCATTCACTAATTAGGCATGCAGTTGACTACATTTATAGACTAACGTGGCCAACTTGATCAACAACGGCACAACATAAAACTCTAGTCTGTACTACTCCATCGTTTTTCATGGCGTTTTTAGCAGGTCTAGTGCACCACCGGATTGCCAGCGTCAACAAGTTACTCCACTGGGCAACTTGGATTAGCTACACAAACTACAACCACATGCAAATGCCATGATTAAGGACCTTTTCGGCTTAACTTCCCTAAACAACCGGTTAGCAAACTTTGAGGAGGTGTTCGTGCTTGAGACTCTTGCGTGTGTCAACTTGTGCTATAGGACCATCTTGTTGGCACATTGCATTCGGATCGTATCTGAATATTTTTGTCAAATGTACAACTGAACCAAATGGCTCCAATGGAAGTAAACAATCGAGAAGACTGGTCTTTAGAGTTGTCAGGATATCATAATTGAATCTTGGAAGACGATACTGTTATCATAGATATATAAAAGTAAGACTGTGGGTTTGACAATTAGTTTTATTCATGGCGAAGGAATCAACAGGGACTTCCCTTGCAATTTGCAAAATCATGCAAGTTGTTCCACGGGAACTTTTTCTGTCATCAACATGGCAACATGGTCTGGTAAAGTAAGATGTTGTATCAAGATGAAGTCCCAGTTTACTCTTGGTACATGCGTTAAACCTAAGGAACAGACATTTGTTAGAAAAAATGTTCAACCATTTATTAATAATAAAAACATAAAAGTAAAGTGGAAAAATATATATAATAGAAAAAACCCGAAGGATATGCTTGTTTCATGCTTTTTGAGGCGCCCTCCAAACCTTTACAAATTTTGGGGAAAATATCAAATTAATTTCTCACCGAACACTCCTACCTCCTAGGATTCTCCAACCTCCAAGAGTAAGACAATCGAAGGAAAAGCTTGGAACCTGCTCAAAATCATGAATCTGGTTGGTCAAAAGAGGGAGGAGTAGATCTATGCTTGGTGACATCCTCTCTCAAATCTCTCATGAATCCCTCAAGAAACCAAATATTTAGGGATGAGGAAGTGTATGTAACGACCAACGTTTCCAGGTTATGGTTTTCGTGTGTTCTGTGCCATCATCTGGACCAATTCGCCGGCATACACGGTACAGATGTGATACCAAACACAAGTCATCTTCACTACATTGCATGACCCAGAATGTAAATGAGTCTTACAAACTTCTAGCGAGAGGCTAGTCAAATAAATAGTCTTACAATCACATTGAGTTCTTAATGGCGGAAATGAAAGCCAATCCTAAGATAGTAGTTCTTGATAAGGCTCCATCAACACCACGGGGAAACATGTTGAGTGGAGGCACGAGACCCTACGTAGGACTAGTCTTCATAAAAGATACCCGCAGCATGATACTTTGCAGCCACTGGGTCAATACATTGAATGTACTGGCAAGATCCACACTTGTATAACAAGCCTATCTCACCTACATGCATCTTGGGAATAAGTGAAGTTAAAGGCTCTTTGCATAAAGCAATAGGTTTTATCTTAACTTTCTATATAGGTGGATCTACTCTATACAGAGGACATACTACATCTCACAGCAATTCATAGTAATACCTGCGCCCACTGTGTCACATACCAACCCTAGACCATTGAGGTCGCTTGAACTACGTCGGTATTTCCCCAAAGAGGAAGGGATGATGCAGCAGAACTTCGGTAGGCATTTCCCCCAATTATGAAACCAAGGTTATCGAACCAGTAGGAGAACCAAACAACACTATGTAAATGGTACCTGCACACAAAGAACAAACACTTGCAACTCGACGTGTAAAAGGGGTTATCAATCCCTTCCGGATAACGGTGCCAGAAATTCGCACGTTGACGGGATAAAAATTGTGATAGATTGATAGCTACAAATAACGGCAAATAAAACTCAGCAAGGTATTTTTGGGTTTCTGATAATATAGATCTGAAAATAAAAGATGCAAATAAAAAAAGACAAATAGCAATGTAGATCTGCAAATATATGATGGAAAATAGACCCGGGGACTGTAGATTTCACTAGTGGCTTCTCTCAAGTAATAGCACATGGTGGGTAAATAAATTACTGTTGGGCAATTGATAGAACATCGAATAATTATTGTTGGGCACGACCGAACCCATCACAAAGCACCTCTTCCCATGGCAAAAAAAATCAATCTAGTTGGCCTAACTAAACCAAAGATTCGAAGAAGAAATACGAGGTTATAAGTAATCATGCATATAAAAGATCAAAGAAACTCAAATAACTTTCATGGATAAATAGATCTGATCATAAACTCAAAATTCATCGGATCCCAACAAACACACTGCAAAAAAAGTTACATCAAATAGATCTCCAAGAGACCATTGTATTGAGAATCAAAAAGAGAGAGGAAGCCGTCTAGCTACTGCCTATGGACTCGTAGGTCTACAATGAACTACTCATGCATCATCACAAAGGCACCAATGAGGATGATGAACCCCTCCGTGATGGTGTCTAGATTGGGTCTGGTGGTTCTAAAATTTGCGGCGGCAGAAATTGTGTTCCGTCGACTCCCCTAGTGTTTTTGGATTTATGGGGTATTTATAGAGTAAAGAGGCGATGCGGAAGGCGGCCGAGGTGGGTGTTGACACCAGATTTTGGCACGGTCAAGAACTTATTTAAGATGGCCCCAAATGGAGAAGTGATCTACATGAAAAAGTTCCATATTTTTGATATGAACATCTTTGAAGTTTGGGTCATCGCCATCCGGTTTCATCTCGAAGGCCGAAACTATGCTCAAAGTACTAAGATCTTATATTCAGATTACAGTTTGGCTGATTAAGCCCCCAAGACGACCTCAGATGGAAAAATGATCTACACGGATTGTCTTCATCTCGTCGAAACGATCAATTTTTATATAAAAATCGTCCAAATCCGAGTTCACATGCAAAAATTAGAGCAATAGGAGTGCAGCCCTGTCACGAGGCGAGATGTGGCGCGCCCCACCAGACACATGTGTGATGGGTAGCGCGAGGAAATAGCTTGTTTTGCGCGACCGATTTGATCCTCAAGATGACCTCCTATCAGAAAACGTTCAACATGAAAGTTGTTCATCTCGTCGAAACGGTCAAGATTGCTTTTGGGCTAGTTTCCATCCAAGATCGTTTACCAACATAAAAAAGACCCGCAAGGTGCAGCCAGTTTAAACCGAACAGTTTTGAAAAGTTCGGACAAACCAATCCGAATTTGACTAGGGTTTTGGACGTGAATCCAAGCCTTTGCCTTGCACGGGAAGTCCAGCCGCATCTTATATATCTAAGGGGTGACGACCAATTAAACAACACACAATCGATCAATTCATCTACCACTTTTATTTTTTATCTTTTCTCCTTAACCCTAGTTCTTCTTCTTCCTTGTACTTCGTCTGTTCTTCTTGTTGCAGGGCGGCGAACCTCGAGGCCCTAGGGGCGGTCAGGTCGACCTAGGGCAGCCCATAGCCTCCGCGCGCCCAGACGGAGTCCCTCCCGGGCGTGTGGGGTTTCGGGTCCTCAAAAGCACCCGCCGGATTGCCTGTGTACCGCGCTTCCGGCTGGGTCTCCTTCAACATGAGCTGCGATGCATCACCCTCGGCGTTGGAGGTACACGGTGACGTGTTCGTGTGCGAACAGTGGGCACAACCCATGAGGCACGCCTGGGCCCCCAGGCGCGCCTAGGTGGGTTGTGCTCCCCTGGGAGCCCCCTCTGGTACTTCTTTGGCCCAAGTGGTGTCTTCTGGTCTAGAAAAATTCTCCAAAAAGTTTTGCTGTGTTTGGACTCGGTTTGGTACTGATATTCTGTGAAGTAAAAAACAAGCAAAAAAATAGCAATTAGCACTGGGCACTATATCAATAGGTTAGTCCCAAAAAATGATATAGAGTTGCTATAAAAAGATTGTAAAACATCCAAGAATGATAATATAATAGCATGGAACAATCAAAAACTATAGATGCATTGCAGAAGTATCAACATCCCCAAGCTTAATTCATGCTCGTCCTCGAGTAGGTAAATGACAAAAACAGAATTTTTGATGTGGAATGTTGTCTATCATGTTCATCACATTCTTTTCTTTTGTAGCATGGACATATGAACTTTTATATGGTTCAAAGCAATAGTCTAGTTTTGACATGAAGATTTCAATACTCAAGCATTTTTTTCGCGAATACGCTCAAAGGCATATATTTCCATTGATAGGTAGAAGAGAGTACAGGGGGTGCAGCCCCAATCAAAGTACACTAGCAGGCGTTGAGGGGGCTACAGAGGAGCAGAAGAAGAGAGGGTTGCTCAGCCCAAGAATACAGGGTCATGTTACAGGGATGATCGATGCTAATCCTACAGCTCCGGCTCGTCCCCAACGCCGGGCCTCGTCCTTGATGCTCGTGAGTAGCTGGCCATGGGAGGGCTGCGCATTGTCGAAGATGATTGCGTTCCTTTGCTTCCAGATAGCCCAGGCTGTGATGATGGCGAGGGAAGCAAAACCCTTGCGAAGGCAGTTGGGGGTGGCAGAAGCGGCATCAGACCACCAGGAGAAAAAAGGCGCCGTGCCATCGGGTGGTAGCACAGGAAGACGACACCAGGAGAGCACCTCATGCCAGGTGATGTGAGAGAACGTACAACCCACGAGGATGTGGCGTAGAGTTCCATCCTCCTGCGAACAAAGGCCGCAAACCGGGTTGTGTTGCATGCCTCTCCGAGCGAGACAATCAGCGGTCCAGCAGCGATTTTGTGACGCTAGCCAAAGGAAGAATTTGATGTTGAGAGGTGCCCAACTGCGCCAAATTAATTGCCAGGACTGGGCAGTCGTAGAGCCGAAGAAGAGCGCGCAGTAGCAGGATTTTGCAGAGTAGGAGCCGTTCGCGGTCCATTGCCAGGTGATTGTGTCCGGGGAGTTGGAGAGGGAGACCTCCTGGATATGTCGCCAGAGGTCGATGTACTCAAAGGTGGCCTTAGGCCCAAGCGCGCCCTGGATATCAGATATCCAAGAGCGGTTCTCGATGGCCTCGCAAACCAGACGCATGCGCCGACGCCGCTTCGAGACGGAGGCCACAATCTTGGGGGCGAACTCGACGATAGATTTCCCTCGAAGCCAGTGATCAGTCTAGAAACGGCATGCCCTCCCATTCCCCAGCTGCCAATGGGTTGAAGCACGGAAAATCTGCTGGGCCTCGGCGTCATGCGTCAGATGCAGGTTCCGCCATGGCTGCGAGTCATCCGTGGCCTGAAGCCAGAGCCACCGCGTGCGCAGCACCGTGCCCGCATGCTGCAGGTCGCGCACGCCTAGCCCGCCAAGATCGATGGGCCTGCACACCTTTGCCCAGCTGACCAGACAACAGCCCTTGCGAGCATCTTTGCAACCTTGCCACAGGAAATCTCGTATGATTCTCGTGACCTGCTTTAGGGTGGCGGGGGAGATTGCAATCGCCATGTGGATGTGGGTGGGAATCGCAGTGAGGACGTGCCACACCAGGGCCAAGCGCTCACCGCGCGAGAGGAAGAAGGCCTTCCAGGTCGCGAGCTTGCGGGTGAGCTTGTCGACGAGGGGAAATAAGTCACCGGAAGAAACTTTTTGGATGGAGAGTGGCAGCCCCAGGTACTTGATCGGGAAAGTTGCCACGGGACATGCCATGGCCTGGCCAATGGCCGCAACTTCATCGTCAGAGCAGCGGATGGCCATGGCAGAGCACTTGGCAAAGTTAGTGCAGAGGCCGGATGCCTCGCCGAAGGCATGGAGGAGCGCGCGAACCACGCTCAGTTCGGCCTGGTCGGGGTGACAGAAGACAAGAACGTCGTCGGCAAACAGGGAGATGCTGGTTACCGCGTGCCTAGCTGTGAGCCGGCGCAAGATGCCATTCCGAGCAGCGTGCTGGAGGAGGGAGTTAAGATTGTCGATGACGATGGCGAAGAGCATCGGGGAGACGGGGTCCCCTTGGCGCAAGCCGCAGCCGTGAAGAATGGGAGGCTCGGGGTTCCCATTGATAAGGACACGGGTGGTTTCTGTCGAAATGAGGATGGAAATCTAGGCACACCAATGATGACCAAAACCCAGATGAGTGAGCGTCTCCAGGAGGAATGGCCAGGCCACGGTTGAGGGAGTCCTGGATTAGGGGGTATCCGGACAGCCGGACTGTATACATCGTCCGGACTATTGAAGCGTGAAGATACAAGACTCAAGACTTCGTCCCGTGTCCGGATGGGACTCTCCTTTGCGTGGAAGACAAGCTTGGTGATCCGGATATTATATTTCCTTCCTTGTAACTGACTCCATGTAAACCCTAGCCCTCTCCGGTGTCTATATAAACCGGAGAGGATGGTCCTTAGAAGGCCGATCACAATTACAATCATACCATCATAGGCTAGCTCTTAGGGTTTAGCCTCTACGATCTCGTGGTAGATCTACTCTTGTACTACTCATATCTTCAATATTAATCAATCAGGAAGTAGGGTTTTACCTCCATCGAGAGGGCCCGAACCTGGGTAAACATTGTGTCCCTTGCTTTATGTTACCATCAGCCTAAGACGCACAGATCGGGACCCCCTACCCGAGATCCGCCGGTTTTGACACCGACATTGGTGCTTTCATTGAGAGTTCCTCTGTGTCGTCGCTTTGAGGCTTGATGGCGTCTTCAATCGCCAACAACACCATCCAGGGTGAGACTTTTCTCCCCGGACAGATCTTTGTGTTCGGCGGCTTCGCCTTGCGGGCCAATTCGCTTGGTCATCTAGAGCAGATCGATAGCTACGCCCCTGGCCACCAGATCAGGTTCGAAAACTTGAACTACACGGCGGATATTCGCGGAGACTTGATCTTCGATGGTTCGGCCCTGTGCCAGGAGCGCCGGACAGTCACGACGAGCACGGCCTAGACCTGCCATCAGACAATGCTCAGGACATCACCCCTGCATCAGCCCCGGATCTAAATCCGTAACAGGTTGCGTTGCCTAAGGACGGAGGGGTGGGCCCCGCCTCACGGGCCACATACTCGTCGGCGTTGGAGTCGAACACGGGTCTCACCTCTGTGGAGGCCTGTAATCCCGGGCCCCCGGACTCGTATCCGGTTGTTGGTTCCGGTCCGCATACCCTCGAGCCAGTCAAACCAGGTTGGGCTCCGGTAATGGAGTTTACCACTGCGGACGTCTTCCAGCACTCGCCCTTTGGCGACATGCTGAACTCATTAAAACCTCTCTCTTTGTCAGGAGACTTTGGGTCAAACTATGTCCGGCCTGAGTGGGAAGCAGGCGACGAAGGAATTCGTTGCCCACCCACCACCCACTTCATTGCCATGATCGATGATTTAATCGACGTTCCTGACTTTGACTCCGAAGACATCGACAATATGGACGACGATGCAGGAGAAGCCCCAGAATCTCTGGGGCGCGGGACTACTACCTTGTCACACGATATATAAATGGTGGATACGCCCAAGAAGGACGACTGCGATAATCCGGAAGATAAAACACCCGGACAAAAGCCAAAATGGTGGCGCAGACGCCGCTCAAAGTCCAGCAACAGTAAAAATAGCGACAAGAGCGCAAGAAGGGTCGATATACCAGTAAACCCCGAAGGCAATAACGACCACATGGACCCAACGATGGAGCAGGATGAGCCAGGTCACGCCAAACCAAGTTTGGAGCAAGCACCCGATCACACTGATCCGGCGGGACGAGCTCATGAAACCACCCCAGGACAGGAACATAGTCCGGACGATGATCCATTCATCAACCCGGAAGAACGTGTGGAACGAGATAACATCCACCGAAAGCTTATGGCCACAGCAAGAAGTCTAAAGAAGCAGAAGCAATGGCTCAAAGCCACATAGGAAAAGCTCAGTCGCAAATGGAATAAAGTGCTAGACACTGAAGAAAGATATGGCGACGATCGCCATACAAAAAGCTATCCAAAACGCAAGCTACTGCCGGAATTCGACGACGAGGCCATACCACCAAAGAATAATACAACCAGGAGACCAGACGTACCACTCCACAACCACAACAGAGCGGCTACTAACACCACGCACGATCTACGTGACAAGCTGGATAAGAAGGCCGGTGCAGCCAGGTCCATCTATGGATCTAAAGGACACACCTCGGCGAGGGACTATGGTCACCCAAATGCTCATACAAGCCAAATACCAGTTCGGAATAAGCACCGGACACAACAACAGCCGACTACATGCCACGACGCGCCCAGATACAGAGGGGCTGCTCACCCCCTGTGCTTCACAGAAGAAGTACTGGACCATGAATTTCCACAAGGCTTTAAACCTATGAACATAGAGGCATACGACGGAACGACAGACCCAGGGGTCTGGATCGAGGATTTTATCCTACATATTCACATGGCTCGTGGGGATGACCTCCACGCCATCAAATACCTTCCCCTCAAGTTGAAGGGACCAGCTCGACACTGGTTGAAAAGTCTCCCCGAAAACTCAATTGGAAGTTGGGAGGAACTCGAAGACGCTTTCAGGGCCAATTTTCAAGGGACTTATGTCCGACCTTCGGATACAGACGATCTAAGTCACATAATCCAACAGCCCGGAGAATCCGCCCGCAAGCTTTGGAACAGATTCCTCACTAAGAAGAATCAAATTGTCGATTGTCCGAACGCCGAAGCCTTAGCGGCATTCAAACACATCATCCGTGACGAATGGCTTGCCAGACACCTCGGCCAAGAAAAGCCAAGGACAATGGCAGCCTTAACAAGCCTTATGACCCGCTTTTGCGCGGGTGAAGATAGCTGGTTAGCCCGTAAAGGCACCAGCGACCCCAGCACATCCGAAATAAGGGATGGCAACGGGAAGCCACGGCGTAATAAAAACAAACGCCAAAATAAGGAAGAGAGCCTGGATAACACAACGATTAATGCCGGATTCAGGGGCTCTCGACCGGATCAGCAAAAGAAGCCATTTAAAGGCAGTAAAGAGGGACCGTCCGGTCTGAATAGAGTCTTGGACAGACTATGCCAAATTCATGGTACCCCGGAGAAACCTGCGAACCACACCCATAAAGAGTGTTGGGTCTTCAAGCAGGCCGGCAAACTAAATGCCGAACACAAAGGGAGGGAAACACCAAGTGAAGACGAGGACGAACCTCGCCAGCCGAACACTGGGGGACAGAAAAAATTCCCGCCAGAGGTCAAAACAGTAAACATGATCCACACGACTCGAACATTCACGAGAAGGCAAGAACGCGCACTCAGAGACGCGCACGATATAGAGCCCATCGTACCCACATCTGACTACTGGATGTCTCGTCCGATCACTTTCGATCACATGGGCGGCCGAACTAGTATTCGGCGCGGAGGATCACATGCCTTGGTGCTTGACCCAATAATCGACGGATACCGTCTCACCCGTGTCCTCATGGACGGCGGTAGTAGTCTCAATTTAATATACGAGGACACTGTTCGCAGAATGGGGATAAACCCATCCAGAATTAGCCAAAGCAACACCGCCTTTGAAGGGGTGATACCAGGCGTTGAAGCCTACGGCAGGGGCTCCGTCGTGCTAGAAGTAACATTCGGCTCCCCAGGCAACTCCAGAAGCGAAGAACTGCTCTTCACCATCGCACCCTTCCAATGCAGCTATCACACATTGCTAGGAAGAACGGCCTTCGCCCGCTTCAACGCATTGCTGCAATATGGCTACCTTACACTCAAGATGTCCGGTCCCCGTGGCGCCATCACCGTTGCGGAATCACAGAGCCCTCTTCACACGCAGAGGAACACGCGACGGCCCTGGCGGCCGGACTATAAGCGGCCTCTAATATCAGAAAACATGGCTGGTCATTAAGACCACAGACACGGTTAGACGAGTCCGGTAGCCCGGATAAAATTCAACCGGGCAGCGTATATGTAATCCCATAGTGGAAACCAGGGGCTATAAATATCTAATACAGCCCCACACTTGGCTCAACCTTATTAGCAGGCCAACATCTTACACCTTTACTATCCATCGCATACTTATGTTGTACTCTCCTATGAGTTTTCCTTTTTCCACATACAACGTTCGTGTGATACCCTTCCGGGATACGGCACAACGGAGACAAAGGCGCAGACATGCAGCAGGGCCTCGTTCAACAGGTTTCTTTTTAGATTAAGCCCCTGTGTAAACCTTTTCTATTGCCTCTTGTTGTTTCACCATCCCATGGGTTCCATACCCACAGAGGATATTGTCGTTGTTAGCATTGCGCCATGACAGAGTACCGCACGTACCTGGAAATACAGGGTTCATAATGAATGGGCATTCTTGAGCCCATCTTCTGTTATAAAGCTCGAACACCTTCGGGAGTGTTCGGCGTCACGAGTTTGGCCTTATATGCATCAGCTCCGAATCATGTCTTTGGTCAAATGTTGGGTTTGCCCAGCTCCTGGGTTTGCCGCCTTACGTTCCGTTATTATCGGCTAAGGCAGGCCAAAGGAGAACTACTGCGATTGTGGCCTGGTTATTCCGGATGAGCGCCTCAGTAGAGAAAGCTGAAAACTGACTGTCATGATACAGCGAGAGACTGTTCAACCACTCGAAGACTCACCGGAATCTCTAAGGATTCCTCCGCATTAATGAAGGGCCGTTTCCCGGCCATGTACACACTCACCCGTATTCGGACGCACGCGAATGTACCAGGGGCTACATAGTAGCCCCACCGTTAGACTCCCATAGCTAAGCGAAAGTGTTACAGCTGTATAGTCCGGTTGCCTAGTTCGACGTGTGATCACCTCCTTAACGGACCAAGACGTTGGATCAAGTGTGATTATGCATATTTTTCGCGAACACCCCCGCATTGTATGCGTCGGGGATGAAGCCAACGACTGATATCTTTCGGACTACTTATACATATAAAGACGGCCGTACAGGGGACACAATCATACTTTCACGCAAAAAGTATAAATATAGCCTTATAATCAAAATAAACATTGTTTTTTACAATGATTCGACTTATCAGTCGAAGAGGACATTCTTCGAGCACTGCGCCTCTATTAGGCGGGCACCTTCTGTGACCTGCGCCAAGTAGTGCTCGGCCGGATATTGGCTGCCTACCGGATCCTGGGTCGCTATAATGATGGCGTCCATATCCGTCCAATGGGCTTTCACGCGGGCAAGAGCCATCCGCGCACCCTCTATGCACGCCGACCTCCTCATGGCGTCGATCCGAGACACGGCCCCAAGGAATTGTTGCACCAAACCAAAATAACTGTCCGGCTAGGACCCCTTCAGCCAAAGATGGTCTATTACAGACCGCATTGCAAGCCCGGACAGCCTATGAAGCTCCGCCACAGCAGCCACCTTCTCATTCAACGGTAGCGGGCGAGCGGGAGCATTGAATTGCGACCAGAAAAGCTTCTCCACTTCCTTATCACCTTGATCCTCGAAGAACTTGGCGGCATCAGCTGTACTATTCGTCAAGTCCGCATATGCGTCTGCAGGACTCCAACGCCCAGCTAGGGGAGCATACTTTGGATCCAAAAACTTCGTCCGCAGTAGGCAGGAGCCCCCAACCATGATTTTGTCAGCCTGTTGGAGCTCCTCCCACATACCCCAGATCTCGGTCTGCATCTCCTTGGTGGCATTAAGTGCCTTGTCCAGCTCGTCCGAACTAGCCTTATTCCCCTTTTCAAGGAGCACATACCGGTCGGCGGCATTTTTTAACTCTTCAGCCATTTCGGCTATCTTTTCCTCGCTACGGCGATGAGCAGCCTGTTCGGCTCTCAACTCTTCGACCGCCTTCTTCCCTTGCTTGGGCGTCTCCTCCTCCAAGTCTTCGGAGGCTGCCCTCTTCTTCCCGCGTGGGGAGGAGACTTTAACTTCCCCCTCCTAACTATCCTCCATAGGAGGGGTAGCGATTCCCCCGGTCTGGATGCATAGTGTGTGAAGTTCGGCTTCATTACCCTTTCCTTCGCCTTTCCCTGAGGGGATTTTGCTGAGCACCCAGCCAAGCATCTTGGCAATGGTTGGACCAGGCGAGCCTTCAGGAAGTGGCGCCGGACACCTGATTCTCTCCGCCTTGTTGAGCCATTCCTGGCCACGGAGGGATTTTTAGAATAATAGTTATGATAAATATAAATGAAGTATCCGTCTTTAAGGTTACTTACTTGGGCATCTAGGCGATTGCAGCTTAGGCCCGCATCCTCGGTGGTGTCCGGACACTTTACTTGTGGTCCGAAGAATAATTTACACATTCCTTCGAGCTTCAGGCCGAAGAAGTGCTTAATAGTCCGCGGACCCTCCGGATTAAACTCCCACATCCGGAAAAGCCGACATTTGCACGGCAAAATCCGCCGGATTAGCATCACTTGCATTATGCTGACAAGATTTATGTCCCTCTCAATAAGCTCCCGGATATGATTCTGCAGTTCTGGTACATCGCCAGCAGGCCTATAATTCCGTCATATGTCGGTCCAAGACGCTAACTGTGATGGAGGGCCCGAGCGGAACACGGGGGCAGCTACCCACTTTGTGCCTCTGGGAGCTGTAACATAAAACCACCTCCGTTGCCATACATCGGATACTTCTGGAAAAGAGCCCACTGGCCATGGGGCATCGGCGTTCTTGCTTATTATGGCACCTCCGCACTCTGCATGTCGCCCCTCGATCATCTTTGGCTTCACATTGAAGGTTTTGAGCCATAAGCCGAAGTGTGGGTTGACGTGGAGGAAAGCCTCGCACACAATAATGAACAATGAAATATGGAGGACGGCGTTTGGAGCCAGATCATGGAAATCCAAGCCATAGTAGAACATGAGCCCCATCACAAAGGGGTCGAGGGTGAGGCCCAGGCCTCGGAGGAAGTGAGGTACAAACACGACGCTCTCGTTGGGCTCCGGCGTGGGGATAACTTGCCCTAGAGCAGGAAGCCTGTGCTGGATATCGGCGGTCAGGTATCCGACCTCCCTAAGCTTAGCGATATCCTCCTGTTGGATCGAGGAGGCCACCCACAGGCCTTTTGCGTCAGATCCATACATACTGGAGGATCTGGGGTGTTGGAGCTTAGGTTTTGAGTGTTGGAGCTCGAGGTGCGAGAAGGGACAGGAGAGGTGGAAAAGAGGCGTAGACCTCGGCCCCTTTATAAAGGGATGAATATCAAGAGTCCTCAGCATGGCCGCTTGAGACTTATCTAAAATACACGGAGTCATACCAACGGTCGCCGTGGGGTCACACATGCCCATATTGATGAAAAATCCCGTAATAAGAGGAACACGATCTCTGCTTTGGCAGGACGTGCCAATAAAACCGCCTCGCAACACGAGTCGAGGTGGAGCAGGAAACGCTGGTTCGTGTTGGACCAGGCCACGATGCAAGGGCACGACGTACAAAGATTGCCAGCAGAACGAATTTATGCTATGTTCCCTACAATGGTGTGTGAAGATCATCTTGCGGATCCGGACATGGTCTACGTGTTCGATAAATAACCTTGGAGTATTCGGAGAAGGAACCCGCCTTGCAATGCCGAAGACAAGACTGCGCGCCGGACTCATCGTCATTGAAGCCTGGTTCAGGGGCTACTGAGGGAGTCCTGAATTAGGGGGTATCCGGACAGCCGGACTGTATACATCATCCGGACTATTGAAGCATGAAGATACAAGACTCAAGACTTTGGCCCGTGTCCGGATGGGACTCTCCTTTGCGTGGAAGACAAGCTTGGCGATCCAGATATTATATTTCCTTCCTTGTAACCGACTCCATGTAAACTCTAGCCCTCTCCGATGTCTATATAAACCGGAGAGGATGGTCCTTAGAAGGCCGATCACAATTACAATCATACCATCATAGGCTAGCTCTTAGGGTTTAGCCTCTACGATCTCGTGGTAGATCTACTCTTGTACTACTCATATCTTCAATATTAATCAAGCAGGAAGTAGGGTTTTACCTCCATCGAGAGGGCCCGAACCTGGGTAAACATTGTGTCCCTTGCTTTATGTTACCATCAGCCTAAGACGCACAGATCGGGACCCCCTACCCGAGATCCACCGCTTTTGACACTGACAACGGTGTCAAAAGCGCGGGCGATGTCGAGTTTGAGCAGAGCTCGGGGGGGCTTCAGGTTATGTAGGAGACGAGCTATTTGTTGCACAAGCAGGTAGTTGTCGTGAACGCCTCTCCCAGTGATGAAAGCGCTCTGGTTCGAAGATACCAGCATTCCCATCTTTGGAGCTAGCCGCAAGGATAACACTTTGGCGAAGAGCTTGGCAAGGAGGTGGATCAGACTAATCGAGCGATAATCAGCCAGGGAGTCCGCATCGGGCCGCTTGCGTAGCAGAGTAATGAGGGCTTGGTTGAGCTTTTGGAAGCCACAACCATTCATCGCAAAGAGCTTGTCGAAGGCTTGGAACATGTCTCCTTTGATAATGTCCCAGCAGGAGCGGAGGAATTTAGTGGTGAAGCCGTCAGGCCCAGGCGCCTTGCCTGTTGGCAGCTTGCTTATGGCATCCCATATTTCTTTCTCAGTGAAGGGTAGCTCAAGCTCTGAAAGGTCAAAGGATCGCTGATCAATGGCCTGGAGATTAAGGGTGAACTCGCGTGGCGAGGCGGCGCCAATGATCGAGGAGAAGTGGGCGTGGGCGGCCTGGGCCATGCCCTCCTCGTCAGTGATGATCTCATCGCCAACGCGCAGGCGGTCTATCGCATTCTTCTTGCTCTGATGTGCCACATGAATCTTGAGGAAGGCAGTGTTCGTATCCCCCTCCTTGAGACAGCAGAAACGGGCGCGCTCTCGTGCAATAGATCATTCAAGGGAAGCAAGACCCAGATACTTGCATTTGAGCTCGCACCAAAGCCAAGCTTCAGCTAGTGCCAGAACCCTAGTTTCCTGGGCAGTGTCCAGGCGCAGAATTAACTCACGAGCCACCATGAGCTGAGTGGAGATGTGTCCCAAGGTACGCGCGCTCCAACCCTGAAGCTTGCAGGCCGTTGCTTTTAGGCGCTGATAGATTGTTCTGAAGGGGTCGGGGTCCGGAGCTACCGAGTGCCATGCCTCCTCAACGACTTGATGAAACCCGTCCAGATTGATCCAAAAACGCTCAAAGTGGAATCGGTGTTTGGTCGGGGCGTGAGGCGAGCAGTCGAGGAGGAGCGGGCTGTGGTCCGAGACCGTCGAGGCCAGGCAGCGCAAGATGCAATGCGGGTAGAGCAACTCCCAGGACGGAGTGGAGAGGATTCTGTCGCTCCGGACGAGCGTGGGATTCACCTGCTTGTTGGACCAGGTGTACCGCCTCCCAAGGAGGTAGATGTCTCTTAGGGAAAGATCGGAAATATGGCGGCGGAAGTGATTCATCATGCCGCGATTCACGCGATTATTGCTCTTGTCCGCCATTGAGATTATCATGTTAAAGTCGCCTCTGATAATCCAAGGCCCTGAGAAGGACAAGTGGAGGTCATGCAGCTTGGCAAGGAACTCAAGCTTGCTGGCGTCGTCTTGAGGGCCGTAAATGCCCGTGATCCACCACGGGTCGCTGCCCGCGGGGGTCATGACAGTGGCGGAGACATGATATGTGCCAATATAACGGTTGGATAATGCAACCATGTCGACATGCCACGCGAGAAGGATGCCACCCCGGGTGCCATCAGCGGGGAGGAATTAGAAGTCTCGGAAGGCCCCACCCAAAGTCTCGGCAACAATTTGAGGAGTAACAATGGAGAGCTTCGTCTCTTGAAGACAAACAGTGCATGGAGAAGCAGCAGAGATAACTGAACGGACTGCCGTGCGTTTGGCCCCATTATTAAGACCACACACATTCCAGAAGACTACTTTTCGGTTTTGGTACATGGGAGAGGGGGGGGACACAACAGGAGCGTTAGTCAGATCTCGATGAGGCGAGAGGGCAGCGGGGCGTGGCTGGAAATCATGTCCGAGGGCACACGCCAGCCATAGAAGTCGGCGAAAGCTTGAACGACGTCGGCCGCAACTGGCTCCTCAAAGAGCTTGGTGTACTTCTGGAGGATGGTCGGGGAAACGGGCTCGTCGTCCTTGAGAAGGCCCAGTCGTCGCAGAAGCACATGCTTGGCCTTGGATTCAGAGTCCAGACCATGGTCGGCAGCAGCGATCCTGCCACTCCGCCTTGGCATGAAGTTGGGAGGGATGACCCCATGTTTCCGCCGTGGCACCGGTGTGGCGAGGACGGGAGTCAACGCTACCCGGATGGAGTTCAGGTAGCTTGTTGTGGCATCGGCAGCAGGCTGGTCAGGAGGTGAAGGGGCAGCGAGACCAGAGTTGGTTGGGCGTGGCACGCCCACCGCCACGGAATTGGGTGAGGCAGCATGCACATGCATTGGTTGTGCATGGGCACCAGACAGCATGGTGGGCTACTGGTCTGGCGGCGAATCCCCCTCGGGCGGCGGGAAGACAGGGGAAGGGATGGCCTGCCTTGGATCCATAGTCGGGCCCACCCTACATGGCTGGTCAGGCGACGAATCCCCCTCGGGCGGCAGGGAGGCAGGGAAGGGGTGGCCTGCCTCGGATCCGCATCCTGGCCCACATTGCACGACCATGAGGGAACCGCTGCAGGGCTGGGGTCAGCCTCCACAGGATGCGAGCTGGCACCGTCCACATCCCCTTCTGGGAAGGCGAGCAGGGGGGCCGACCAAGCTGCAAAAGGCGTTTCAGGCGTCACGCGGGCCATAGCGTGACCAACCACGCGGGCAGGAATGAGGGCAAGCGCATTGGCGGAAGACGCGCCAATGGCCGGCAAGGCAACAACATGAGAGGACTGCAGAAGCAGAAGCGGGCCAGGGTGGGGCTGGTTGGGGTCAGCAGAGGCCAGAATTTGAACTGGTGAGGACCCGATCGTTGGCAGTGGAGGACCAGGAGAACGCTGGTCGTCGCGCTGGGCATCTGGGCCCATGACAGCTTGGACCGACGCAGCAGGTGGGGTCGATGACAGCCGCTCCCGGACAGGGGGCCGCGACGCAGCAGCGCCCACTGCGGGGTAGGGGCCTAGGATGCCCTCGAAGGTGGTGGAACGCGGCAAGGTACAGCGGCGACGCCCGCCACCGGCATCCCTGGATGAGCCGGCGCGGCGGGGCAGTGGGTTCCAAGGGCGGCGAGGGAAGTCGTGGACGCGCGGCCATGCAGGCGGCACTGGGGGCTGGTGATCATCATCATTGTCGGCGTCTTCATGCCCGAGCGGCGGCAGGTGCGGAGGGGAGGGAAAACGATAGTCGGAGGAATTCCTGACGTGGATCGAGACAGGGAAACGCAGCATGGGGACAGCGAACCAGAAGACGCGGCCGACATCCCCATCTTCCATCTCGTCGGGCTCGCCAAGGAGGAGCTCGGAGGAGCACGGGATGGCATCGGGGTTCAAGGTTTAGGCAGAGAGGCGGAACACAGACATGTCGCTGCCGTCGAGGGTCTCCGGCGCGACGGCGTCGATCTCGCGGAACAGCGAGAGGAGCTGCTGCACCGAGGCTAGGTCCCAGGCGTGATCCGGAAGCCCATAGATCTCGATGTCCACCCTGATACGCAGAGAGATGGGCTCCACACCGGCGATGCGGCTCCAAGGCTAGAACATCAGCCGGAAACGCGGGGCGCGCGCCGAGGTAGCCGCCACCCGAGCCCAGTCCTGAGCATCGCGGAAGCGGACGAGGAACTCATCAGGGAGACGTCGATGGACGGAGAAGGGCTGGTGTCGGTGTCAAAACCGGCGGATCTCGGGTAGGGGGTCCCGAACTGTGCGTCTAGGCGGATGGTAACAGGAGACAAGGGACACGATGTTTTACCCAGGTTCGGGCCCTCTTGATGGAGGTAAAATCCTACGTCCTGCTCGATTAATATTGATGATGTGTGTTACAAGAGTGGATCTACCACGAGATCAAGGAGGCTAAACCCTAGAAGCTAGCCTATGGTATGATTATTGTTCGTCCTAAGGACTAAAGCCATCCGGTTTATATAGACACCGGAGAGGGCTAGGGTTACACAGAGTCGATTACAACGGTAGGAAATCTACATATCCGTATCGCCAAGCTTGCCTTCCACGCCAAGGAAAGTCCCATCCGGACACGGGACGAAGTCTTCAATCTTGTATCTTCATAGTCTGGGAGTCTGGCCGATGATGATAGTTCGGCTATCCGGACACCCCCTAGTCCGGAACTCCCTCAGTAGCCCCTGAACCAGGCTTCAATGACGATGAGTCCGGCGCGCATGTTGTCTTCGACATTGCAAGGCGGGTTCTTCCTCCAAATAATTTATAGAAGATTGTGAACACCAGGATAGTGTCCGGCTCTGCAAAATAAATTCCACATACCACCGTAGAGAGAATAATATTACACAAGTTCAATCTGCTGACGTATTTTGTGGCGTGACGTCACACCATTACCAAGCCTTTACTCGAATTGTTTTTATTGTTCCACCTCCGCGCGTTTAGCGAGGCGGTTTCCTTGGCACGTCTTGTCGAAGCAGAGATCGTGTTCCCCTTATTCCGGGATTCCCATCAATACGGACGTGGGCAACCCAACCTTGCCATTGATTGTGATGCTTGGGAGATAAGCGAGTTTTACCAGGCCGGTGGGGACACATGTTTTTGTCCGCCCATATAAGGGGATAAAGATCCACTCCTTTTACCTGCACCTTCTTCCTCCTTGGCTTATCCATCTCCGTGAACTCGAGCTCCAGCGCCCAAGTCCGCACTTCTCACCTCAACCTTCTCCAACTATGTCCGGAGCGGGAGGCAAGTGGATGGCCTCCTCCGTCACGGAGGGGCAGATCCAGAAGCTGCGCGATGCCGGATATTTGTCCAGCGACATCGCGCATCGGCTCCCCGACGAGGAAGAGCTCATCCCTACCCCCAGGCCCCATGAGAGGGTAGTATTTCTTCCCCATTTCCTCCGCGGACTGGGCTTCCCACTTCATCCCTTTGTACAGGGGCTCATGTTCTACTACGGCCTAGATTTCCATGATCTGGCCCCGAATTTCATCCTCAACATCTCGGTGTTTATCGTCGTGTGCGAGGCCTTCCTCTGCATCCAGCCCCACTTCGGCTTGTGGCTCAAGACCTTCAGTGTCAAGCCGAAGGTTGTGAAGGGCAGCCAAGCAGAGTGCGGAGGCGCCATGGTGGGCAGGATGTCCCACGTTACGTGGCTGGAGGGCACTTTCGTGGAAACCATTAAGGGGTGGCAATCAGGGTGGTTCTATATCACCGAGCTGCGTGACCCTGATTGGGCAGCGGCCCCCGAATTCAGATCCGGCATCCCTACACGGCTCACCTCCTGGAAAGAGAGTGGCCGGATCTGGGGGGATTCGGAGGAACTGACCGGACTCCAAGCCTGTATCCAGAAGCTGGTGGATAAGAAGCGCAAGCTTGTCAACGTAGTCTAGGTCATGCTCATCCACCGGATTCTCCCGTGCCAGCGATGGGGCTTCAACATGTGGAAGTTCGATCCGGCGCAGCACCAGACTCTGAGCGGGCTCTTCGACACTACGTACGAAGATGTCTGGAAGGTGCTGTTCAAAGGCGCCGAGGCTCCCGCATCCGCTACCGAAGATCGCGGATTCCGCTCGCAGCGTCCAGCTTACGAGGTAAGTGATTTTGCCACTTGTTTTCCATAGTTTGATTCTGTCCGGCCCCATTGCCAGAGGACCCAGCGGATGCCCGCCTAACGGGGCTGCTGGCTCCGGCACCCCACGTGGTGCCGGAGAAGAAGGCCAAGAAGAAGGCCACAGGGACTCGGAAGAGTTCCCGTTTTCAGGTGCTATCAGATGATGAATCCGAGGCCGACTCCTCCCACCAAGGCGAGGAGGAGAAGAAGAAAGCCTCTCCCCCAGCGGGGGGAGGGAAGAAAAGGAAGGCCTCCCCAACAAGGGAGGCCGAGGGGTCCAAGAAGGGAAAAACTCTTCCCCGGACTGCTCCGCCAACGCCAGTGCCGACGACGAGGACTGGCCTCCAAGGGCCAAGCCCCTGGCGAGATCATAAGTATCCGGACTCCCGAATAACTTCAAGGTTTTTCCTTTTCGCCACATAATGTCTTTTTAATGCCGCATACAACCCTGCAGTCCGCCCAAGGATGATCTTCCCGCTTCGTCGAGCGGGTCCTTAGGTGCGTCGGATATGGATTCCCTTCCGACTGCCTCCACCCCCCGTGCCGCGGACGATGCCGAGGTGGGATCCCAGGAAGGGACCCACCAGGAGGCGGAGGCCCCGGAGGTGTCACAGGACAACCTCCCGGACTTTGCACCGGACTCAGCCCCAGAACCCACAGTGGCTCCGGAGTCCGGCGGGCGACCCCTTCGCAAGAAGGGCAAGACCATGACGCCGGCTGCCTCCGTCCAACCGGAGGTGTCGGATAATTTGCTGGAGGCGCTCAACGGCGCCTCCATCAAAGAGGAACACCGCACTGTTATGAGTGCGGTGATTCAGAAGGTGCAGCTCGCCAAGAGCGGGCTGACCGAAGCCTGCAGGAGCCTTCTAACAGGCTTTGAGGTAAGAATTTCAATATGTATAAAATGGTACCGCATAGACAGTAGCCCCTGATGCTCGGTTCGGTGTTCGGGAAGAAAAGCCGGACTGAGGATCTAAAAAGATGTACGCAGGAGTCATAAAAATGTGTCAATATGGGCTTGCAGGCTGCACTGCTGACCTCTGCCGCATGACTGCGGAGGTCAATACTTTGAAGGAAAACCTCGAGCGGTCCGAGAAGGAGCTCGGCCATGCCAAGAAGCAGCTCGAGGACAAGGAAGGTGAGTAACACCTTATTAAAATTGTACCTTACAGAAAAGGATTTGGGTTGCAAAAAGAATGACAAGGATAACGTGTGTATTGCAGGGGCCACTAACGAGGTGGTAACCCTGAAAGAGGCGGTGGCCGCGGCCGAACGCGATGCGGCCGCGGAGCGCACCGAGCGAGAGAAGCAGGAGGCGCGGGTGGCGGAGGTACAGCAAGAGCTCCAGGATCTCGTAAAAAAACATGAGAGCCTGGAGCGTGACTCGAAGACTCGAGAGTCTGAGCTTGCAACGGCTCTTGAGAGTGCCAAAGCCGCTAAGGCCGAAGCCTACAAGGCCCTCCAGGAGATTGAGGCGGTGAAGAAAATAGCAGCGGGTAAGGCATTTTTCATGCAAAGTAAGCATGTGAGTGTTAATTACCTGTTGCTTACCCGAATTCGGAGCTCTCCAGGAGCGTTCGCAGATCTTCCTCATAGCGTATCCGATGCTGCCGCATTCTACCAGGCCGAGGAGGGGAGCTCGACGGAGAAGGTCTTCTGGTCTCAGTATGCTGAGGCCGGACATCTGGTGCCCCTTAGCGACCAACTGAAGCAGCTGGTCGAGCTCCACAAGGCGGCCGAACAGGCCATGAAGGGCCTCATAGTTCGGCTGTGGCCTAAGGAGGCCATGCCTGGGAGCTACTTCGGCCTAGTGCGGCGGCTGGTGGATGCGTGCCTGTGGGTTGAAGTCATCAAGCACTCCGCCTGTATTGAGGGTGCCTGTCGGGCCCTTGCCCGCGCAAAGGTGCACTGGGGCAAGATGGATGCCCAGAAGCTTGTGACAGACCCGCCACCAGAGGGCAAGGAGCATCGCACGCCCGAGATGTATTATAAGAGTGTGCTGAAGGGCACCCGCACTATTGCGGGGGAGTGCTCCAAAGATGTAATTTTTGAGTAGAATCGCATTTTGTTATCCTGTGCGCTGAAAACTTAGTTCATATGCGCTAAGCAACGCTTGTTAATTTAAAATATTACCTTCTGTGCGGCTGTTTATCAAATCTGAGAGATGGCAAGTCGTCGGCTTCAGCCCCCATGCCACGAGTGCTGGGGTGTTCGGGGTAAACTTGAGCACTCTTGTTCCCAATTTTGGGTCCATCTAGGGAGGCGCTCAACATAGCGAACAAGGCAACCGGACTTATAATGCTTGAACACTCTCACTTAGCCATAGAATTCTATAATTTTAAATTTCGGCGAAGCCCCTAGTCTTCGGAAGGCCGAATTTGGGGCGCTATCCACGCTGGGCCGGACAAGATCCGGCTCCTCGCTCTAAGCGGCATAAGTCTTTAAGGACTCGCAAAAACCTCTCGAACAGCGACCGGCTCTCGCCTCATCATGACGGTCAGTTTTAGCTTTCTCCACTGAGGCGTTAACCCAGCTCAACTGGGGCGCAATCGCAGTGGTTCTCCCAGTGCTACCTTAGCCGATACAACGGAACGTAAGGTACCAAAACATGGGAGCCGGGCAAACCCAACTATTGACCCAAGACATGATTCGAAGCCGGTGCATATAATGCTATAAGTTCGGGGTGCCGCACTTGTGAAAGTGTTCAGACTTATCACACCATGCTGCGGGAAACATAAGCCCCTGGTGTGTTTTTAGCCGTACCAAAGTGTACGGATGCGACATGTCGTAAATGAACATATGTATGAAAAAGAAATGCAATTATAAGCAAAAAGGTGCTGCATTGTTTTATTCAATAAGTGCTGCTATGAATGCAGAACGATACAAATAGTGTGATAAGCAAGGGATGGGACTGTTAAACATATCCCCCTCTAGGGGTAGGCTGCGGATTGGTGTATAGAAATGCTCGTAATGGAGACCACCTGTATATTCGTTGTAGCCTTTATCCTTCCCTGGCTGTTGCATCGTGAGTTCGGCAGGTCTGCTGCCGGACAGGGCCTCTGACGAACGGAGTCCTGTGGGTAAAAAATAAAAGGTAAAAAGAAAAAAAAGAACGACACACTTGGGAGCCCCTGGTGTGGTTGAGCCACAGTCTGGGCTTATTGTGGTCGTGCCCCTCTCCCCATGCCCATGGTATCTTCAGAGCGTAATGGTGTACGCGAAGGACCTATTTGGACATTTTGCAAGGGCTGGGGTTGGGGCCGCACTGCTACGCGTGCTTGGAACGTGCCAGGTGGTCTTGTTGTAGGTTACTCCGGGCGCGCTTAGCTTTGTCCGGCCGCTTAACGGCCGGACTCGAGAATGGCCTTAAGAGGCTGCATTGTACTTCTACCGCGAGAGCCGCTGTATGTTCCTCCGTTCGGAGAGAACGTTCAGTGTTTCCGTTGACCGTGATGACTCCTCTAGGGCCTGGCATCTTGAGCTTGAGGTATGCGTAGTGCGGCACCGCGTTGAACTTTGCAAATGTGGTACGTCCGAGCAAGGCATGATAGCCGCTGCGGAACGGGACTATGTCGAAGATTAACTCCTCGCTTCAGAAGTTATCCGAGGATTCAAAGACCACTTCTAGTGTGACTGAGCCTGTACAATTGGCTTCTACACCTGGTATGACGCCTTTAAAGGTCGTCTTGGTAGGTTTAATCCTTGAGGGGTCTATGCCCATTTTGCGCATTGTATCCTGATAAAGCAGGTTCAGGCTGCTGCCGCCGTCCATCAGGACTCTGGTGAGGTGAAATCCATCGACGATTGGGTCTAAGACCAATGTGGCGAATCCGCCGTGGCGGATGCTGGTGGGGTGATCCCTTCGGTCAAAAGTGATCGGGCAGGAGGACCATGGATTGAACTTCGGGGAGACTGGCTCCATCGCGTATACATCCCTGAGTGCACGCTTCCGCTCCCTTTTGGGTATGTGCGTTGCGTATATCATGTTCACCGTCCGCACCTGTGGAGGGAAGCCCTTCTGTCCTCTATTGTTCGGTGGTCGGGTCTCTTCCTCGTCCTCGCTATGCAGCCCCTTGTCATTGTTTTCAGCAATTAACTTGCCTGCCTGCTTGAATACCCAACAATCCCTATTGGTGTGGTTAGCTGGCTTTTCGGGGGTGCCATGTATCTGGCACAAGCGGTCGAGTATTCGGTCCAAATTGGACGGACCCGGAGCAGTTCTTTTGAATGGCTTTTTCCGCTGACCGGGTTTGGAGCCTCTGAATCCGGCATTGACTGCCGTATCCTCACTATTTTCGCCGTTGATGCGGCGCTTGCTTTTGTTACGACGTGACCTGCCATTCCGGTCCTTGAAATCCGGACTGCCAGAATTTTTGCTGAGGTTGTTGCTGCGTGCTAGCCAGCTGTCCTCACCCGCGCAAAAGCGGGTCATGAGTGATGTAAGGGCTGCCGGAATTTTGGCTTTTCCTGTCCCAGGTGCCGGGCAAGCCACTCGTCGCGGATGTTATGCTTGAAGGCTGCGAGGGCCTCCGCATCCGGACAGTCGACGATTTGGTTTTTCTTGGTTAGGAACCGTGTCCAGAATTGTCTGGCCGATTCGTCTGGCTGCTGAATTGTGTGGCTTAGGTCATCAGCGTCTGGTGGTCGCACATACGTGCCTTGGAAGTTATCGAGGAATGCGGCTTCCAGGTCTTCCCAACTCCCAATTGACTCTGCTAGCAAGCTGTTAAGCCAATGCCGGGCTGGTCCTTTAAGCTTGAGGGGGAGATATTTGATGGCGTGAAGATCATCACCGAGGGCCATGTGGATGTGAAGAAGATAGTCTTTGATCCAAACCGCGGGGTCTGTTGTGCCATCGTAAGATTCGATATTCATGGGTTTAAACCCTTCGGGGATTTGATGATCCATTACTTCATCTGTGAAGCATAGTGGGTGTGCGGCGCCTCTGTACTGGGCGATATCACGACGGAGCTCAAAAGAGCTTTGTCTATTTTGTTCGGCCCGGCCGGACTTATTGTGTCCGGCGCGACGGTTGTCGTCACGTACCGTGGGGCGCCCACGCGATCCATAGATCGACCTTGATTGTCTTGCCTTATCCTCCAATATATCTCGCAAGTCCGGAGCGTTCCCCTGTGGTCTTGTGCTTTTCGAGCGGTGCCAGGGTACGGGTCTAGTGAAGGGCCTAGAGGCCTCTCTGTCGCGACCACGGGGTGGTCGGTCAGCCGTATTGTCTCCTGGTGATGCGGGTTCATACGCTTCCTCCTCTAATTGGGGGAGCAGCTTGCGTTTAGGGTAGCTTTTGGAGGGGCGTTCGAGCTCATGCTCTTCGGCCGCGAGGACTTCAGTCCATCTGTCGGCTAGCAAATATTGATCAGCTCTAAGCTGTTGCTTCTTTTTCTTGAGGTTGTTCGCCGTGGCCATAAGCCTGCGTTTAAAATGCTCTTGTTCGACGGGATCCTCAGGCACGACTAATTCATCGTCGTCGAGGCTTGCTTCGTCTCCGGAGGGAGGCATATAATCCTCTACCTCTTCTTCTGCCGCTCTCTCATGAGGGCTGGCGTATCCATCCTCCTGCGCTGGATCTTCCTGGAGTGGGTTGTCTTCGGCACTGTCCGGTGTATTGTTATCTCTAGTTCCGGAATCTTCATTCTTGCTGTGGCGGGATTTAGAGCGGTGCCGCTGACGCCGGCGCTTGGGCTGTTTCTTGGAGGGGTCGTCCTCCTCTGTTCCTTCGCCATTCCCATCCTTTGGGATATCCACCATGTATATGTCATATGATGAGGTGGCTTTCTAGTGCCCGGTAGGCGCTGGTTCTTGTTCGTCTCCGGCATCGTCGTCAATACCGTCGATGTCTTCGGAGTCGTAGTCTAGCATGTCGGTTAGATCGTCGACAGCGGCTACCAAGTGGGTGGTGGGTGGGCCTTGAATTTCTTCGTCGTCTGCATCCCAACTGTCCTGGCCGCAGTCCGGCCAGGGCTCTCCTGATAACGAGAGATACTTTAGCGAACTCAGGATGTCGCCGAAAGGTGAGTGTTGAAAGATGTCCGCTGCGGTAAACTCCATGATCGGCTCCCAATCGGATTCGATCGGAGGGGGCGCGGGAGGTTTGGAGTCCGGCAAGGAGTCTAGCACCTCGGAGTCACGAGCTTTATGAGGGACAAGGTCAGTGTTCGGCTCTATCACCGTAGAGGTTGCAGCCCCCGAGGCGGTGTCTACCCATCCATCCTCGATCTGCGCAGCCGGCTCTGAATTGAAGATCGGAGTGAGTTCGAGTGCGGCCTCCAGGGTACTGTCCGGCTGCAGAGCTAAATCATGCTCGCCGTGACAATGCGGCACGCTCGGCTGTGGCTCGAATCCATCAAGGATCAAGTCCCCGCGGATGTCAGTCGTGAAGTTCAAACTTCCAAACCTGACCTGACGGCCAGGGGCGTAGCTTTCGATCTGCTCCAGATGGCCAAGCGAATTGGCCCGCAGTGCGAAGCCGCCGAATACGAAGATCTGTCCGGGGAGAAAGGTCTCACCCTGGACTGCGTCGTTGACGATGGCCGAAGAAGCCATCGAGCCTATCGGTGACGACACAGAGGAACTCTCAATGAAAGCACCAATGTCGGTGTCAAAACCGGCGGATCCCGGGTAGGGGGTCCCGAACTGTGCGTCTAGGCGGATGGTAACAGGAGACAAGGGACACAATGTTTTACCCAGGTTCGGGCCCTCTTGATGGAGGTAAAACCCTACGTCCTGCTTGATTAATATTGATGATGTGTGTTACAAGAGTGGATCTACCACGAGGTCAAGGAGGCTAAACCCTAGAAGCTAGCCTATGGTATGATTGTTGTTCGTCCTAAGGACTAAATCCATCCGGTTTATATAGACACCGGAGAGGGCTAGGGTTACACAGAGTCTGTTACAATGGTAGGAAATCTACATATCCGTATCACCAAGCTTGCCTTCCACGCCAAGGAAAGTCCCATCCGGACACGGGACGAAGTCTTCAATCTTGTATCTTCATAGTCTGGGAGTCCGGCCGATGATGATAGTTCGGCTATCCGGACACCCCCTAGTCCGGAACTCCCTCAGCCGGGGTTCCAGGTTGTAGCGCTCGCAGAGAAAGGCAACGACTTCCTCCGCAGCGATACCGGACCGGTTTCCCGCCACCATGGCCACCACGGCGCACTCCAGATCCGTCTCTGCGGTGATGATTCGCGCGGAGCGGGGGAGGTAGCAGATCACAGTGGCAGGGCGAAGGGATGGGTGGCCCGACACTAGAGAGGCCTCGCAGGAGGGTGCAGAGGAGCCGGAGGGCGGCGGCGTCGAGGAGGGAGTTTGCGTGGAGGTGGAGGTGGGCGTCAGCTGGAGGGGTGGCACCGGCCTGGAAGACACAGGCCGGCTTGGCCCCGCCAAGCTATAGGCCGAGGAGCCGAGGGAGCGTGGAGAGGACGCACGCTGGCGCTTGGCCGCCGGCGCGTCGCTTGGGGACGGAGGACGTGGCGCAGTGCAATCACACGCAATATGCCCGTAGAAGCGGCATCAACGACAGTAGATGTCGCGGCGACACTCGGAGCGGGGGTGGCCACAGCGCAGGCAGCGCAGGCACTCATCAGACGGCGGAGGAGGGGAGGACCGATGCTGGGGGGGCGGGCGCGGCCGGCGTCGAGGTCTGCGGGGGCGCGGACGAGGGCGTCGGCTCCTAGAGGCGATCTCCCAAGGGGCCTTCCCCGCGGCCTCGTCCTCCTGCGGCACACGGTACACCTCGGAATAGAGGCGTATGGCGGCGGGTGGAACGCGGTCAGGGGGCGGGGAGGGGGAGCGGGCGGCGTGGCGGTCGGAGGAGGGAGCCGGCGGGTCGCAGAGGGCCTGGCGGTAGGATCGTTCGCCAGATCCGACGGAGGAGGGGCTGGAGTCCAACCAGCGCTGCCCCCTGTCCCAGCCAATGGCAGAGGGCGAAGGGGTGCCCATCGGGCAAGGAGGCGCCGGGAGGCAGTGGGGGAGTTGGGCGCCGGGGCCGGAGTGGCGGCCGGCGAGGGGGGAGGGGGTGGGCGCCGGGGCCGTAGTGACCGGCAGTGCGGAGCTAGAGTGCGGCTTCAGTTTCGGTGTCAGTTTCCTACTCAAGCATATGAACAAGCAACCATGTGTTTCAAAATATCAACACTAAAGCAAGTTATCCCTAGCCCATCATTCTCAATCATTGATCCATTCATGAAACACACTCGCATATTAGCTACATCCAATGCTCAAGTACGATCGTAGTGCCCCTTAGTTGGTGCTTTATAAGGTAAGATGGAGACTCAAAAAAAGGCTCTTCACACAGGGAAATAGGAATTTGTAGAGGTGCCAGAGCTCAAAGTGAAAAAATGAGAGATAAAAACATTTTGAGAGGCATACTTTTCCCGTCAACGAAAACGACCGAGTAATTCCCAACACTTTCCATGCTAGATATATCATAGGCGGTTCCCAAACAAAAAATAAAGTTTATTCCCTTTTCCACCATTCTTTCATAATCCATGGCTAGCCGTATCCACGGGTGTCCTCCATACCAACAATTTCCAAGGAATTTATTATTTGAAAACATAAAGTAAATTCATTTTTCATTTCGGGATTGGGCATCCCTAATACCTTTGTCGTACTATCATGGAATGACAAGTGAATAAACACTCATCTTGAGAATAACACATCTAGGATGGAAAATATTGTCCAGCCCCTGCCGCTTTATAAGCGGTGTGAGCACACAAAAAGGAAATTTATTTTAAAATTTAGAGATGGCACATACAAATTTGCTTAGAATGGCACGGAGATACCGCATATAGGTAGGTATGATGGACTCATATGGCAAAACTGGGTTTAAGGATTTGGATGCACAAGTAGTATTTCTACTTAGTACAAGTGGAGGCTAGCAAAAAGATTAAGAAGCAACCAAACAAGAAACGAAAAATCACATAAGCGAGCATTAAGCATAACTAACACCGAATAATGCACCATAAGTAGGATGTAATTTCATTGCATAACTATTGACTTTCGTGCTTGCATAGAGAATCACAAACCTTAACAGCAATATTCTTATTAAAGCATAATTACTCACCAACATGACTTACATATTACTATTTTATTTGCATAACAGTTAGGCATACTGCAAGGTTTCAAGTGTTGTCATTTTTAGTTCTAGATCCATAGGATGCCCTCGTGATTGATTCATATGGTGGCTTAATTCTTGTTTTAGGGAAGTGTTCCATACCCTTTCTTAGTGGAAATTGGAATTTAATATTGCCTTCTTTCATAAAAACGGTCTACCAAGTATAATAGGACAAGACAGATTGCAATCAATATCAAGGACAATAAAATCTATGGGCACATAATTCCTATTTGCAAGAATAATAACATCATTTACTCTTCCCAAAGGCTTTTTGATAGTAGAATCTACCAAGTGCAAATTAAGAGAGCATTCTTCGATTTCGGTAAGACCAAGCACATCACATAAAGATCTCGAAATTGTGGAAACACTAGAACCCAAATCACATAAAGCAAAACACTCATAATTTTTAATCTTGACTTTTATGGTGGGTTCCCATTCATCATGTAATTTTATAGGAATTGAAATATCTAATTCCAACTTTTCTTCAAAAGCTTTCATCATGGCATCAACGATATGTTTAGTAAAAGTTTTATTTTGTTCATAGGCATGAGGTGAATTTATCATGGATTGCAACAAAGAAATACATTCAATCAAAGAGCAACTATCATAATTAAAGTCTTTGTAATCCAAAAGAGTAAGCACATCACTAGTTAAAGTTTTGACCTCTCCAAACCCACTTTTATCAATTTTTCACCCTCCAAATTATCGGGATGCCTTCTAGCTAAAGTTGACTCTTCTCCAGTCCCTTTAACATCAATTTTAGTTTTACTAAACAAGGAATCAATAGAGGAAACACCAATTACTTTAAGATCTTCATCATTTTTATGAAAGCAAACACTAGAAAACGCTCTTTCTAAAAATTCTCTTTTAGCTCTAAGCATAGCGGTTCTTTTCTTACTTTCATCCATAGAAACATATAAAGCTTTAATTTATTCCTCAACTTTGGGTAGAAAAATTTTCAACTTGAGATTTTCTACATCGTGAGAAATCCTATCAATGCTTCTAGACATATCATCAATCTTCTACAACTTTTTTTCTATCGTATTGTTGAAAACTTTTTGAGTATTGATAAATTTTTTAATATTATTCTCAAGATCGGAGGTGTTCCTATTGTTATTATAATAAGGATTACCATAGCAACCACCATAATTATTAGAGGAATTTCTAGGAAAAGGCCTAGGATTAAAATTACCTCTATAAGCATTGTTATTGAAATTGTTTCGCGAGATAAAATTCACATCTGTGGCATCACTATTTTGCTCAATCAAAGTAGACAAATGGCACATCATTAAGATCAATAGGGGAATTTTTATTAGCAACCAATTTCATAAGAGCATCAACTCTTTTACTCAAAGTTCTAATTTCTTCAACCGAATTAACTTTTTTACTAGTAGGTGCCCTTTCGGTATGCCATTGTGAATAATTTGCCATGATATTATCTAGCAATTTAGTAGCTTATCCCAAAGTAATTTCCATAAAAGTACCACCCGTGACAGAATCTAAAAGATTTCTAGAAACAAAGTTCAATCCCGCATAAATTTTTTGTATGATCATCCAAAGATTTAAACCATGAGTAGGACAATTTCTTAGCATCAATTTCATTCTTTCCCAAGATTGTGCAACATGTTCATGCTCAAGTTGCTTAAAATTCATGATCTGAGTTCTAAGGGAAATAATTTTCGTGGGCGGAAAATACTTAGTAATGAAAGCATCTTTGCATTTATCCCAAGAATCGATACTATTGCGAGGCAAAGAAGAAAACCAAATTTTTTGCATGATCTCGCAAAGAGAACAGAAATAATTTCAACTTCACAATATCATTGTCCACATCCTTTTCTTTGGCATATCGCATAATTCTACGAATGTGTTAAGATGGGACGCATCATCCTCATTAGGAATACCGGAAAATTGATCTTTCATGACAAGATTCAACAAAGCAGCATTAATATCATAAGATTCTGCACTAGTGGCGGGAGGATCGGAGTGTTAATAAAATCATTGTTATTGGTATTGTAAAAATCAGACAACTTAGTGTTTTCTGGAGTCATCATGACATACGCAAACAAGATTTCACATAATAACAAATCTAACGAGAAAAACAGCGAACGGGAAAACAGGGCGAATAAAACGACAAATTTTTGTGAAGTGGGGGAGATGAAAATGAGAGGCAAATGGCAAATAATGTAAATTGCAAGGAGATGAGATTTGTGATTAGGAATCTGATAGATGTTGATGATGTCTCCCCAGCAACGGCGCCAGAAATTCCTTTTGATGTCGCTTAAACTACGTCGGTATTTCCCTAAAGAGGAAGGGATGATGCAGCACAACTTCGATAGGTATTTTCCTCCGTTATGAAACCAAGATTATCGAACCAGTAGGAGAACCAAGCAACACTATGTAAATGGTACCTGCAAACAAAGAACAAATACTTGCAACCCTACATGTAAAAGGGGTTCTCAATCCCTTTCGCGTAATGGTGCCAGAAATTCGCACATTGACGGGATAAATTTTTTGATAGATTGATAGGTGCAAATAATGACAAATAAAACTCAACAAGGTATTTTTGGGTTTTTTGATAATAGAGATCTGAAAATAAAAGAAAAGGCAAATAGCAATGTAGATCTGCAAATATATGATGGAAAATAGACCCGAGGGCCGTCGATTTAACTAGTGGCTTCTCTCGAGAAATAGCACACGGTGGGTAAACAAATTACTGTTGGGCAATTGGTAGAACATCAAATAATTATGACGACATCCAAGCAATGATCATTATATAGGCATCACGTCCAAGATCAGTAGACCGACTCCTACCTGCATCTACTATTATTACTCCACACATCGACAGCTATCTAGCATGCATCTAGTGTATTAAGTTCATGGAAAAACAGAGTAATGCAATAAGAACGATGACATGATGTGGGAAATATCTATTCATGTAGGAATAGACCCCATCTTGTTATCCTTAATGGCAACAATCAATATGTGTCTTGCTGCCCCCTTCTGTCACTAGGAAAGAACACCGCATGACCGAACCCATCATAAAGCACCTCTTCCCATGGCAAGAAAAATCGATCTAGTTGGCCTAACTAAACCAAAGATTCAAAGAAGAAATATGAGACTATAAGTAATCATGCATATAAGAGATCAAAGAAACTCAAATAACTTTCATGGATAAATAGATCTAATCATAAACTCAAAGTTCATCAGATCTCAACAAACACACCGCAAAAAGAGTTACACGAAATGGATCTCCAAGAGACCATTGTATTGAGAATCAAAACAAGAGAGGAAGCCATCTAGCTACTGCCTATAGACTCGTAGGTCTACAATGAACTACTCACGCATCATCAGAGAGGCACCAATGAGGATGATGAACCCCTTCGTGATGGTGTCTACATTGGATCTGGTGGTTCTAGAACTTACGGCGGCTGGAATTGTTTTTTGTTCGACTCCCCTAGGGTTTTTAGATTTTCGGGGTATTTATAGAGCAAAGAGGCGGTGCGGGAGGAGGCGGAGGTGGGCACAACCCACCAGGGCATGCCTGGGCCCCCAGGCGCGCCCAGGTCGGTTGTGCTCCCCTCGGAGCCCCCCTCTGGTACTTGTTTGGCCCAATAGGTGTCTTCTGGTCCAGAAAAATTCTCCAAACAGTTTCTGATGCAGAGCATCCTACGGTCATCCCCATGGGCATTCCATCACCACCACGAACCCATGCACATACCTTTGAAACCGAGGTTACCTCTTTCTTGTTTGAGCTCCCTTTGATTTCATATGAGAAATGGCTTCTATCTCAAGCAGAGACTTTGTGCGTGACTAGGTATCCAGAGAAGACTAATAAGAAGCAAGAAGGGATCTCCAAGTACAGATGGAGCCCCAAGGAGAAGAAGGGACCCCAAGATGAGAGAAACCGGAGGCTCTCTGGATACCCCGGGTGCCCGCACCATACACCCCTAGGTGCCCGCACCATCCACCCCCGGATGCCCGGACCATCCACCCGGCCGACCAAGTGGGGCACGACACCTCTGACCTCCCCATGTGCTCGTTCCTTCACCCCCGGGTGCCCGTACCACCTCTGGGCGCACCCCGGGTGCCTGGCCCCTTAGCTCCGAGTGCCCGGCCTCCTCCTCCCAGGCATCCCCGGGTGCCTGGACATTTACACCGGGTGCCCGGACATCCCGAAATGTTCCTACGTGCACTTAGGTCCAAATGACCCTTGTACCCCCGTTTCCCCCATTTCGTCCCTAGGCTATAAGTACTCCTCATCTAGCTCATTTCTAGGGTTATCAAAATATTGGATAGACAAATAGAGAGCTTTGCTCATCTTCCTCCTCTTGGAGATCAAGGCCTACTCTTGGAGTAGCTCCTATTGGAGATCAAGGCCTCCTCTTGGAGAAGGTCCTATTGTGGATTCAGAGCCTCCTTTTGGAGAAGATTATTACCAAGACCTCACCTAGTGGGAAGAACCTTACCCTAGTGCTATTTTCCTTGGATTGTTCTTGTATGCTTGTGGATCTCATGTATGCTACTCTAGTGGATGTGTGATTTGGGTATGTTTGAGTGATTTCCCCCTTATGTTCTTGTGTGGTCTTCACTCCCCCCCCC
>NC_057804.1:488479569-488491700 GCF_018294505.1 Triticum aestivum
CTCTAGGGTTTCACCCTACAACATCTTGGTATTAGAGCAAGGTTGATTCACATCTTGGAGTCCCTACCCCCCATTTTCTAGCCTAATTTCGTTGCTTTTTGGTCCCAATTTGAAAATCCCCACAAAAATAGCCCCAATTTTTTTTGCTAGGGACGGTTGCTTCCTCATCAACCACCACCACTTCCGCATTGCCAACTCTGGAACCACCAACACGTTCTGCTACCACCATTTGACATTTTCTGAGATTTTGAGTTTGCGGTTTTCCCGTTTCCTAGGGTGTTTCAGCTAACTAGGAACGGTTTGACATTGACAACACCGCCACTCAACTTCGCCAAGGCTTCCACATCGGCCACCTTCACCGTTTTGACACCCTAACTGTAAGCAAGATCGGTAACCTCTATATCATCTTGGTATCGTGGTATCCCATCATTGTACATTCTTTCTTGCCATTGCTTTGTTAAACCCTAGCCCATTTTTGCGTCACTTCCCTATCGAGACTAGACATTTGAGTATTGTCCGGCCACACTACTTGTGCACTTTAGTGATCATCAATACGCACCTACCATTGCATACATACCTCATCTTGGTATCATAATATCATCTATTGTGTCACAAGATTGTTCCCGCATACACAATTGCTATCTTGGTTCGAGCATTTTGCAAAAGTGGCCAAAAGGAAAAAAAATAAGCTTTTAAGCAAAAAGATAAAAACAAAGAGCTTCTAAGCAATAGCCATAGCATCGCCACATTGCATATCATACTACCATATTGATCATCTTGGATCATCATGTGCTAAGCATCGGAACATCATACATATATAGCATACTTGGGATAGAAAGTTGATACATTTTGCATCTCATAGGGTGTGCACAAGTGTCATATCTGCCTATTGAGCAATCTTGCTAGCTTCTCTCTAGAGTTGTGCAACACGAGCGTTTTTCGTGGAGTCCACATTTTGAGCTCATTCCTTGGTTGCACGACCCCGTTTATCTATCCGTGCGTGTGTTTCTGTGTGCCATTCTTTGCTATTGGTCTACTTATTTTACTTGCAATTTCTCAACATTTTCAATATCTTGACTAACATTTGCTTGGAATTTTGTGTCACCTTTCCTCACTAAGATCTTCGATAAGCCCTTACTTTTGTAGGTGTGAGAAACAAACCCGGTACCAATTCTACTATTGTAGCATTACATTGAGTGATACTCGATACATCCTTAATCTTCGGAAAAGGTAACTTTGGTATTGTTCTCTCATTTCATACTCACCTTAGCTAGAGACTTGTGATGGATAGGCAAAGCATATCATCTTCGGTCTTCGACCGCATCGAGCGACTCGCCATCGACATATGACACTCCGGAGCAAGGAAAAGGGACTACATCAATGTCAATTTGGACGCACACATGGAGGACCTTCGACATGTGTTGGACAACTACAAGTCTTCTTCCCCTTCGTCATCTTAAAGGCGGTGATGCTCAAGTTGCAAATCCTCGAAGCGCTCATCCGAGGCAAGCACACTTTGACAATGTCCTCATCTTTGAGACAACGAGCACCATCGCATACAAGGTCAAGCGCGACAACGTCACCATCACCATGATGACACTCGAGATGTGCACACCGACAAGTCCCAACAAGCTCTACATCAAGCTACGACCAAGCTTCATGAGCACAAGAGAAGACCGCAAGACGAGCACCACCAAGAGGAAGCTACAGCTACCACCATTACTTATGCATCTTCACCAAGTGTTCACAAAGCCTCTTCGCCTTCAGATGTACGGCATCTTCGCCTACTTCCCACAAGTACACCTACATAGAGATCGTCAATTCCAATGCAACCATCCATAAGCAAGGGCGACACTTCCATATTTGGAAGCCCCTCGAGGAGAATGACTGAGCATGGGAAATTCCCTTCGGTCATGGAGAAGAGCTACGAGGTGCCACATCATATGGGCCTCATATAAGACGACGACAAGATAGTCAAGAAAGGGCCATCCCCTTCTACCATGGTGGCGAGCATGAACCCCTTCAACAACATGAAGACGGCGTCCCAATGGGACTCTTACTCTGAGTCAAACTACGACACCGCACATGAGACCTTATCTTTGATCTTGGAGGAGAGCGATGATTTGCCACATCCTACAACATTCATCTTTGGAGGCATTATGGATGAGGAGGTTGAGCATGGGACTATCCCTTCAACCAAGGCGGCGATAAGAGTTGAGCATGGAGACATTTCCACCTACATCCCTCCGACACCCACATATGATGAGATGTCTCGATTCCCATGTGAGGAGAGCCACACCACCATGAGTGATATGAGCGACTCCACCATATGTGACATTGAGTGCATTTCCTATGATAGGATGAGTGTGACCACCACTATCCACACACATGAGAGCATGCCACACATCCTATGTGAGGTTGAGAGCCATTTGAGTGACTCCACCAACCATATGAGTGAGAGCATCTTACCGGGAGTGAGTGAGCCACAACACTTAGTGAGTGAGGTAGTTGAGATAGCTTGTGAGGCCACTATGATTTCTAACAACTTAACCTCTACTCCGAGTGTGTTTTCTTGTTTGGTGATAAATCTCCAATACAACGAAGCACCGACCCTCAATGAGTCCATGCCTCCAAGGGGCAAAATGATGGCCATGATGGATGACAATGCACCCCCACATGGTACCATCAAGTTGATGAAGCTATTAACCAAGTGTCAATTTTTGCAACCTCACCTACAACACAAGGGCGAAGCTCTAAAGGTAACATTGGTGATGATACTTCTCTTGTCCCACTAGTGGACTCTCTTGACATCGATTGCTTCCATGATGTTGATCACCTTATGGATTCACCACATACTATGTCTTCTACATGCTTAGATGTGCCACCTATTAATGATGAATATAATGATGAGAATATTGAATTGCCTAGTTGTGATGCTATGCTCCATAGGATATCATGTGAAAATTCTATCGGTCACGTCATGCTTGACAATCCTTTAAACTTGTCATATGCTATGAGTGAGATTTTCTATATTGCATCATTTCAATCTCAACATAGTAACTATGCATGCCCCATTAAAATAAACCACATTTGCACTTATGGCATTGATACGTCTCCAACGTATCTATAATTTTTTATTGTTCCATGCTATTATATTATTTGTTTTAGATGTTTAATAGGCATTTATATGCTATTTTATATTATTTTTGGGACTACCCTATTAATCGAGAGCCCAATGCCAGTTTTTGTTTTTTTGCCTATTTTAGAGTTTTGCAGAAAAGGAATACCAAATGGAGTCCGAATGGAATGAAACTTTCGCGATGATCTTTCTTGGACCGAAAGGAAACCAGAAGACTTGGAGATGAAGTCGGAGACGCAACGAGGCGGCCACAAGGCAGGAGGGCGCACACAGGGGGTAGGGCGCGCCCCCTACCTCATGGGCCCCTCGGGGGTCTCCTGAGCTAGCTCCTTCGCCTATATATACTCTTATACCCTGAAAACATCCAGGGGAGTCACGAAACCACTTTTCCACCACCACAACCTTTTGTACCTGTGAGATCCCATCTAGGGGCCTTTTCTGGCGTCATGCCGGAGGGGGATTCGATCACGGAGGGCTTCTTCATCAACACCATTGCCTCTCCATGAAGCGTGAGTAGTTTACCACAGACCTATGGGTCCATAGCAAGTAGCTAGATGGCTTCTTCTCTCTCTTTAATTCTCAATACCATGTTCTCCTCGATGTTCTTGGAGATCTATTCGATGTAATATTCTTTTGCGGTGTGTTTGCCGAGATCCGATGAATTGTGGATTTATGATCAGATTATCTATGAGTATTATTTGGTTCTTCTCTCAATTCTTATACGCATGATTTGATATCTTTAGAAGTCTTTTCGAATTATCAGTTTAGTTTTGCCTACTAGATTGATCTTTCTTGCAATGGGAGAAGTGCTTAGCTTTGCGTTCAACCTTGTGGCGTCCTTTCCTAGTGACAGTAGGGGTAGCAAGGCACATATTGTATTGTTGCCATCGAGGATAAAAAGATGGGGTGTTCATATATTGCTTGAGTTAATTCCTCTACATCATGTCATCTTACTTAATGCGTTAGTCTATTTTTAAGAACTTAATACTCTAGATGCATGCTGGATAGTGGTCGATGTGTGGAGTAATAGTAGTAGATGCAGAATCGTTTCGGTCTACTTGACACAGACGTGATGCCTATGTTCATGATCATTGCCTTAGATATCATCATAACTATGCGCTTTTCTATCAATTGCTCGGTAGTAATTTGTTCACCCACCGTAATATTTGCTATCTTGAGAGAAGCCACTAGTGAAACCTATGGCACCCAGGTCTCTTTTCCATTATATTGAATCTCTTTTACATCTTACTAGTTTCCGATCTACTATTTTGCAATATTTTACTTTTTGATCTATTAACCAAAAATACCGAAAATATTTACTTTACCGTTTATCTATCTCTATCAGATCTCACTTTTGCAAGTGACCGTGAAGGGATTAACAACCCCTTTATCGCGCTGGGTGCAAGTTGTTGATTGTTTATGCAGGTATTCGGTGACTTGTGTGTTGTCTCCTACTGGATTGATACCTTGATTCTCAAACTGAGGGAATACTTACACTACTTTGCTGCATCACCCTTTCCTCTTCAAGGGAAAAACCAAAGCAAGCTCAAGAGGTAGCAAGAAGGATTTCTGGCACCATTGCCGGGGAGATCTACGTCAAGTCAAGCCATACCAAGTACCCATCATAAACTCTTCTCCCTTGCATTACATTATTCTCCATTCCCCTCTCGTTTTCCTCTCCCCCACTTCTAAAACAATTTTCGAAAACCTTTGCCCTTTTCTTCGTCCCTCTTTCGTTCATCTTCTTTCTGGTTGCTCGTTTGCTAAATTGGTTTGTTGCCATCATGTATGAAACTGGGGAGGTTATCATTGAAAATCTGGAGGAAACACTTGAATCTTGTTCTTTGAATCATGAAACTGAAACTCCACCTAATTACAAAACAAAAATCTTTCGTGTGGGGGGCGGTAATATTATTGGAAAAAGTGTTATCCAAGAATTCTTTGACTGCACAGGATCCATGTCTATTAATAAAAAGTCCATTCTTCTTGAGACCAACTGCTATGCAGATGCCATTTTCATGCTCGTTGAGAAATTAGAAAGAAAATTTGTGCATATTCATCTTGCTTTGCAAAAGGTGCTTTATGAACTTCTCAATATTAATCACCCAATAGCTAAAAAGATTGCCACCATTATCCTTATGTGTGAATTTGATTTCATAATACAAGAAGCTAGGGATATTTTTGCTTTCTATAAAAAGGACGTTGAACACTCTCTGATTATAGATATTCTCTATGATAAAGAAACCATGTGTAGTTTGGAAGCTAGAGATTATCAATCTTATAGTGAAATTCTTAGGAAGAGAGTTCCCTATCCTGAAATATCTCAATCTTTGTACCTTGAGGATTTTGAGGAGTTTGATTGGATTACTAGAGGAATTTACGTAGGATTCAATAGGGATTGGTTGAATAAAATGATGCAGGAACCCGTTAGAAATGAACTATGCATTTTATATGATGATATATACGGTGATGATCCCGACTATGGGTTTATGAATGTTAAAATTACCAGTCAAAGTCCTTTCTACGATTTAAGTTCATCTTCTAAAAGGGAAATAAAGGAAAGGATAGATTTGCTAAGATGAGTTTCTGAGGATTTGATGAGAAAAGAATTGCATACCGAAGATGCCAATACCTAGATCTATTCGTGTTTTTATGTCTAGCTAAGGGCATTAAACGATAGCGCTTGTTGGGAGGCAACCCAATTTTATTTTTGTTCTTTGCTTTTTGTTCCTGTTTAGTACTAAATAATTCATCTAGCCTCTGGTTAGATGTGGTTTTATGTTTTAGTTAGTGTTTGTGCCAAGTAGAACCTTTAGGATAGTTTACGGTGATAGTTGTGTTGATCCTGCTGAAAATCAGAAACTTTTTTGCTTAGTAAATTAGTTTTAACAATTCACAGAAATGTGATTTTGATCTGATTATTTTTGTTCTGGATTGTTACACAAATTGCGCAGATTTTCCTAATTTGGATGGATTTTTGGAGTTACATAAGTATTCGAGAGTTGAAGATTACTACAGACTGTTCTGTTTTTGACAGATTCTAGTTTTTCGCGTGTTGTTTGCTTATTTTGATGAATCTATGGGTAGTATATGGGGGTATGAACCAGGGAGAAGTTGGAATACAGTAGATATTACACTAATATAAATAAAGAATGAGTTTGCAACAGTACCTTAAAGGGGTGATTTATTTTCTTATACTAACAGAGCTAATGAGATTTTCTGTCGAGTTTTGTGTTGAGAAGTTTTCAAGTTTTGGGTAAGGATTTGATGGACTATGGAAAAAGGAGTGGAAGAGCCTAAGCTTGGGTATTCCCGAGGCACCCCAAGGTAATATTCAAGGACAACCAAAAGCCTAAGCTTGGGGATTCCCCGGAAGGCATCCCCTCTTTCGTGTTCGTCTATCGGTAACTTTACTTGGGGCTATATTTCTATTCACCACATGATATGTGTTTTGCTTGGAGCATCTTGTATGATTTGAGTCTTTGATTTTTAGTTTACCACAATCATACTTTTTGTACACACCTTTTGGGTGAGACACGCATGAATCGTGATTTACTAGAATACTCTATGTGCTTCACTTATATCTTTTGATCTAGGCAATATTGCTCTAGTACTTCTCTTATATCTTTTTAGAGCACGGCGGTGGTTTTATTTTATAGAAATTGTTGAACTCTCATGCTTCACTTATATTATTTTGAGAGTCTTTTAGAACATCATGGTAATTTGCTTGGGTTATAAAACTAGTCCTAATATGATGGGCATCCAAGATGGATATAATAAAAACTTTCATATAAAGTGCATTGAATACTATGAGAAGTTTGATTCTTTATGATTGTTTTGAGATATGAAGATGGTGATATTAGAGTCATGCTAGTGAAGTAGTTGTGAATTTTAGAGATACTTGTGTTAAAGTTTGTGATTCCCGTAGCATGCACGTATGGTGAACTGTTGTGTGATGAAGTTCGAGCATGATTTATTTATTGATTGTCATCCTTTGTGTGGAGGTCGGGATCGCGCGATGGTTAACTCCTACCAACCCTTCCCCTAGGGGCATGCATGTAGTACTTCATTTTGATGACTAATAGATTTTTGCAATAAGTATGTGAGTTCTTTAAGACTAATGTTGAGTCCATGGATTATACGCACTCTCACCCTTCCACCATTGCTAGCCTCTCTTGTGCCGCGCAACTTTCGCCAGTACCATACACCCACCATATACCTTCCTCAAAACATCCACCATACCTACCTATTATGGAATTTCCATAGCCATTCCGAGATATATTGCCATCCAACTTTCCACCGTTCCATTTATTATGACACACTCCATCATTGTCATATTGCTTTGCATGATCATCTAGTTGACATCGTATTTGTGGCAAAGCCACCGTTCATAATTCTTTCATACATGTCACTCTTGAGTCATTGCACATCCTGATACACCGCCGGAGGCATTCACATGGAGTTATATTTTGTTCTAAGCATTGAGTTGTAATTCTTGAGTTGTAAGTAAATAAAATGTGATGATCTTCATCATTAGAGCATTGTCCCACGTGAGGAAAGGATGATGGAGACTATGATTCACCCACAAGTCGGGATGAGACTCCGGACCAAAAAAAAGAAAAGAAACGAAAAAAGAGGCCATAAAAAAGGCCCAAATAAAAAAATAAAAAAATGAGAAAAAAGAGAAGGGGCAATGTTACTATCCTTTTTCCACACTTGTGCTTCAAAATAGCACCATGATCTTCATGATAGAGAGTCTCCTATTTTGTCATTTTCATATACTAGTGGGAATTTTTCATTATAGAACTTGGCTTGTATATTCCAATTATGGGCTTCCTCAAAATGCCCTAGGTCTTCGTGAGCAAGCGAGTTGGATGCACACCCACTTAGTTTCTTTTTGAGATTTCATACACTTATAGCTCTAGTGCATCCGTTGCATGGCAATCCCTACTCACAAACATTGATATCTATTGATGGGCATCTCCATAGCCCATTGATACGCCTAGTTGATGTGAGACTATCTTCTCCCTTTTGTCTTCTCCACAACCACCATTCTATTCCACCTATAGTGTTATGTCCATGGCTCACGCTCATGTATTGCGTGAAAGTTGAAAAAGTTTGAGAATACTAAAGTATGAAACAATTGCTTGGCTAAAACCGAGGTTGTGCATGATTTAAATATTCTGTGTGGTCAAGATAGAGCATAGCCAGACTATATGATTTTGTAGGGATAGCTTTGTTTGGCCATATTATTTTGAGAAGACATGATTGCTTTGTTAGTATGCTTGAAGTATTATTGTTTTTATGCCAGTATTAAACTTTTGTTTTGAATCTTTCGGATCTAAACATTCATGCCACAATAAAGAAAATTACATGTATAAATATGTTAGGTAGCGTTCTACATCGAAAATTCTGTTTTTATCATTTACCTACTCGAGGATGAGTAGGAATTAAGCTTGGAGATGCTTGATACGTCTCCAATGTATCTATAATTTTTTATTGTTCCACGCTATTATATTATATGTTTTGGATATTTAATAAGCATTTATATGCTACTTTATATTATTTTTGGACTAACCTATTAACCGAGAGCCCAGTGCTAGTTCCCATTTTTTTTTGCCTATTTTAGAGTTTCACAGAAAAGGAATACCAAACGGAGTCCAAACGGAATGAAACTTTCGCGATGATCTTTCTTGGACCGGAAGGAAACCAGAAGACTTGGAGATGAAGTCGAAGACGCAGCGAGGCGGCCACAAGGTAGGAGGGTGCGCCCAGGGGGTAGCACGCGCCCCCTACCTCGTGGACCCCTCGAGGGTCTCCTGACCTAGCTCCTTCTCCAATATATACTCTTATACCCTGAAAACATCCAGCGAAGCCATGAAACCACTTTTCCACCACCGCAACCTTCTGTACCCGTGAGATCCCATCTAGGGGCCTTTTCCGGCGTCCTGCCGGAGGGGGATTCAATCACGGAGGGCTTCTTCATCAACACCATTGCCTCTCCGATGAAGTGTGAGTAGTTTACCCCAGATTTACGGGTCCATAGCAAGTAGCTAGATGGCTTCTTCTCTCTCTTTGATTCTCAATACCATGTTCTCCTCGATGTTCTTGGAGATCTATTCGATGTAATATTCTTTTACGGTGTGTTGCCGAGATCCGGTGAATTGTGGATTTATGATCAGATTATCTATGAATATTATTTTGTTCTTTTTGAATTCTTATATGCATGATTTGATATCTTTGCAAGTCTCTTTGAATTATCGGTTTAGTTTGGCCTACTAGATTGATCTTTCTTGCAATGGGAGAAGTGCTTAGCTTTGGGTTCAATCTTGCGGTGTCCTTTCCTAGTGACAGTATCAGCGGCAAGGCATGTATTGTATTGCTGCCATCGAGGATAAAAAGATGGGGTTTTCATCATATTGCTTGAGTTAATTCCTCTACATCATGTCATCTTACTTAATGTGTTACTCCGTTCTTTATGAACTTAATACTCTAGATGCATGCTGGATAGCGGTCGATGTGTGGAGTAATAGTAGTAGATGCAGAATCGTTTCGGTCTACTTGACACGGACGTGATGCCTATGTTCATGATCATTGCCTTAGATATCATCATAACTATGCGCTTTTCTATCAATTGCTCGGTAGTAATTTTTTCACCCACCGTAATATTTGCTATCTTGAGAGAAGCCACTAGTGAGACCTATGGCCCCCAGGTCTCTTTGCATTATATTGAATCTCTTTTAAATCTTACTAGTTTCCTATCTACTATTTTGCAATCTTCTACTTTCCGATCTATAAAGCAAAAATACCAAAAATATTTACTTTACCGTTTATCTATCTCTATCAGATCTCACTTTTGCAAGTGACCGTGAAGAGATTGAAACCCCCTTTATCGCGTTGGGTGCAAGTTGTTGATTGTTTGTGCAAGTATTCAGTGACTTGTGCGTTGTCTCCTACTGGATTGATACCTTGATTCTCAAACTGAGGGAAATACTTACGCTACTTTGTTGCATCACCCTTTCCTCTTCAAGGGAAAAACCAACGCAAGCTCAAGAGGTAGCCGGCATAGATGACGAGATGATGGTTATTGGTATGTGTTTGTCTTGTGATTATATTGCTATGCTACCTTTGCAAAAATTGTGCAATTCATCTCATATGCCATGCCATGAAAATTATTATACCTCACATGATTCCATACATTGTGTGCACCATATGCATACCATTCATGACAAAGCTCTAGATATTACTAGGGATGCATTACACAATTTGAGTCTCCATTATGCTATACATAAGTACAAACCTTTCATGATGGATAGCATGTTTCTATATCACGCATCTCATTTATTTGAGCATTGTATATTTCATGCTAACCAACACATGCACGTATGCATCATAATGGATGATGTGTACATATACCACGCACACACAATTTTCCCTTTCCCTTTGTTTTGTGTAAGTACTTATGAAAACTCGTCAACCTCACGGTCCCATGAGTTGAGGAAACGAGCTCTTGAGAGCAACAATGCTTTGGGATCCCATGGATTACACTCCCCACCATTCCATTCGTGCAAGGACTTCGTGCATCTTTTCTACCTGGCGCTCACATGGTTATGGATTCTTGTCCATTATGTATCATTTGCCCATATTGTCCTGCTCACTTTGCATGCTATGCTCCTTCCTATGCCTTTGCCATGCATTTGTGACCCATGCTTTGCATTACACATGATGATTGATTCTAGTACTTGTATGTGTATTTGCAAGCTTGGCGGAGATATTGCTTGTTATTGCCATGTTTGCTTTGTGCCCAATGCCTATGATGATACCTTGATCTTGATTAGTGTTTGTGCTTGCGATATGACATGTGCATTACCTATGCCTACTATCTGCACACATGACATAATTGACATGATTACCTATAGTATGTTGCATCTTTGTACTACTAGCTTGCATGACTTGATTGCCTTGCACATGTTGCACAACTGCTATATCATTTGTGTTGAGTGCCACACTATCTTCACCACACCATATGCATGTCATGCTTGGATTGTCTTGCACTTTTCCCATGTGTTTAGACATTTCATCTCATTTGGTGTTGTGAATGACTCTTATGCCTAACATAGAGCGTTCATTGAGCACTTTGTGCATGCTTGCTATGACATTGAGGTAGATGTTTGTTCTCTTGTCACACATATTAGCACCTTTACCTCACATTTGCATCATTGTTTCCATGATGCTTTTACTTGTGCCCAATTTATGTGCTTACATGCCATGTCACACTTCTTTGTCAAACCATATACTATGCTTGATGATGACACTTGTTGGATGAATCACCACTTGAATGCTTGGTTTGGCACTAACGCTAACCACATTCGTTTTTCCAAGTGTTTGTTGTCATTGTTCCTTTTGAAGGAATCACAAGACGGTGCGACATTGGAGAGTGCCCATTTCGAGCTTCAACATGATAAGTGCTTGGTGGTCGTCCACTTCTACACGACGACGCCCTCTCTTTCCCATGGCGATGAAGATCACGATCTGCGGACGGATCTCTCCCAGGGGGGAGATGATGCGGAGCATCCTACGGCCATCCCCATGGGCATTCCATCACCACCAAGAACCCAGACACGTACCATTGAAACCAAGGTTTCCTCTTTCCTCTTTGAGCTCCTTGTGATTTCATATGAGAAATGGCTTCTACCTCAAGCGGAGACTTTGTGTGTGACTAGGTATTGATGAGAAGACCATGAAGAAGCAAGAAGGGATCTCCAAGTACACATGGAGCCACAAGGAGAAGAAGGGACCCCAAGACGAGAGAAACTGGAGGCTCTATCCCCCCGGGTGCCCGGACCATCCACCCGGTCAGCCAAGTGGGGTGCGGTGCCTCTGACCTCCCGGGGTGCCCGGACACCCCCTGGGCGCACCCCGGGTGCCCGGCCCCTTAGCCCTGGGTGCCCAGCCTCCTCCTCCAAGGCATCCTCGGGTGCCCGGACATCCC
>NC_057804.1:488491987-488500874 GCF_018294505.1 Triticum aestivum
TCCTCATCTAGCTCATTTTGAGGGTTAGCAAAGTATTGGATAGACAAAGAGAGAGCTTTTCTCATCTTCCTCCTCTTGGAGACCAAGGCCTCCTCTTGGAGTAGCTCCTCTTGGAGATCAATGCCTCCTCTTGGAGAAGATCCTCTTGTGTATTCAAGGCCTCCTTTTGGAGAAGATTATCACCAAGACCTCACCTAGTGGGAAGAACCTTACCCTAGTGCTATTTTCCTTGAATTGTTCTTGTATGCTTGTGGATCTCATGTATGCTATTCTAGTGGATGTGTGATTTGGGTATGTTTGAGTGATTTCCCCCTTGTGTTCTTGTGTGTTCTTCACTTTTCCCCCTCTAGGTGTGAAAAGATTCCCTCTAGGGTTTCAACCTACAACATTTTTGCTGCTTTTGGACTCCGTTTGGTACTGATATTCTACAAGTAAAAAACAAGCAAAAAACAACAACTGGCATTGGGCACTATGTCAATAGGTTAGTCCCAAAAAATGATATAAAGTTGCTATAAAATGATTGTAAAAAAATCCAAGAATGATAATATAACAGCATGGAACAATAAAAAATTATAGATACATTGGAGACGTATCAACCATCCCAACAGGTTAACCGATAACCTCACACCATCATTGACACCAAGTGGTGGCCTATACCCATTTTCAACCCATCAAATTTTAGTTTAAGAAACGCGATGAGATCGTCCACACGGTTCATGGTCAAGTTGCGCAAGTTGTCCATAATTGAGGACGCGGCTAATCATGATCGGCTTTTTAACACTCTACAAAGGTTTGGGTACTTTACCTGCGAGACCTGCTGCACCCTTCTGCTACTAAACTCAACTTGTGAAGTAGTCAGGTAGACCAAGATGAGACTTTTGGGAAGTGGTGGCCTGTATCCAAAGGTAGACCCAGTGCAACCAACAGACCTACATCTATTGGTCTACCGGACCAGACTCCTACATCTTACTTGGTCAAGACGAAGCCTATAGTGTCTCGCGGTTACACATGGAAGCTACTCAAGTTGAAAACCATAATTCCTTTGAATCTTGGGTGTCAGTCCCCAGCAAACACACAATGAATGGCCCAATCAATGCCAATCTGCCCAGATCGATTCATCGTTTAAGTTGTTAATAGTAGCCATCCATATATTTTGTAACCTTTTAACTAGTGTAGTTCCAATCTCAATATAAATATAGCAGTTAAGCGTCACTACACAATGGTTACAAGGAAACGGGTAATGGAACCTAAGTTTTTGCTACAGGGTGTGGTGCAATAGCACAGCATAAGCTTAAACTCACACTCCCATCATGGCAAACTACAATGATAGTAAAATACCGGGATTCATGATCAAAGTGAAGCTTGCTTGGCTGTTGTTGTAACTATGCACTCCTCCCAATCTGAATGTTGCAAACAAACATATACACCATACATAAGACAATATTCATGCCAAAGGAAGATTTACATGAATAGTAAATAAGAGGCAAGCACACACATGCAAGGTGTATTTGGTTTAGTTCATGAACTGAAAAGAAATTGTGAATTCCAAACAAATCATGGTTTTGAAAAAAAAACTCAAGAATTTGTGAAAGTTCACAAAATAGGAAGAAGTTCCTGAATTTGAGGAACATCCACAAATTTGAAAGAAAATTGGGGATCTGGAGATGTTCGTGAAATTGAAAAAGTCTCATGAATTCTAAAATTGTTTGTGATTTTTAAAAAGTTTATGAATTTGAAAATAAATTTTTATGAAAAAATTAAATGAAAAGGGAAAAAAGAAGGAAGTGAAAGAGGAAAATGAAAAAGGAAGAAGAAAAAACAGAAGAGAACTGAAAGAAATAAATATCGCTCGTCTCAGTTTGCTTAGTGTCTCGTTGGTTCGATTGCCTTTCTTTAGAGTTCTATCGCTCAGTTACACAAGCTAGTAAAAAGACTAGCAAGCTATTCGTTCATGAAAAAGCGACTTCTATTTTGCACATGTAAATAAACTTAACGAGTTTTAAAAAGTATTTGTGAACACAAAGTAAATCGAGAATTTGAAGAGGAATGTTTGTGAGTAAGGAAAATTGTTTGTGAATCCAAAATTTATTCGTGAGTTAAACAATTGTTTGCAGATTTGAAAAAAGTTTGGGAATTTGATAGCTATTCATTGTTTAAAAAAATAATAGTTAATTTATAAAAATTGTGGATTTGCAAAAGTTCATGAATTTGGAAATTGTTCACCTACTTGAAAAAAGTTCATAAATTCAAAAAATATAGAATGAAAAAGTTTGTGAATCAAAAAATCATAAATAACAAAAATAATTATGGTTTTGAAAAAAATCAGGGATTTGAAAAAGTTCACAAAATTGAAAAAGTACACTAACTTGAAAGTAGTTGGTGATCTGGAAAAGGTTCACAAAATTAAAAAGGTCTCATGATTAGAAAATTGTTCATGATTTAAAAAAAACTAAAGAATTTCAGAAGAAAAGTTGATGAAAAATTAAATGAAAAAGGAAAACCAAAAAGAAGAAAATGAAAAATGAAAAAGACAACCAGAAGAAAAAAACAGAGAAGAACCAAACAAATACCGAAAAAACAAAAACTAGGAAAAATGTAGAAATTGATCCTGAATAATCAAAGAGAACCAACTAGAACAATCGCAAAAGCTGTGAAGAAAAATAAATAAAAACATGGGCTGGCCCATTAGAACCGGCGAAGAGTTGTGTGTTGGAGTTGCATACAAAAAACGACTACAATTGGTGCTATAGGCGGCAAATAACATTTTTCTTTGTTGAGAGCTCCTAACCAACGCTTAGGGCACCACTGAACGTGCTGGCGCTCGCGTATCTCTCCATGGTGGGCCGCAGCCCAAATAGTTGCTTGGTTCGGTCGGTGACTGCCAGGTCTGACTGCCTTTTTTTACAGTGTTTCTACCTTTTAGTTGCACAAGTTAGTAAAAAGACCAGCGAGCTCTTGGTTCAGAAAACAAATCTGACTTTGGCTTTTCTATAGGTTAGAAAATAATATAAAAAATTCCGCATTTTGAAAGAAGTTCATTAATTTGAAAAAGGTGAACAAAACATAAATTGTGAAGGTCGGAAAAAATATTCATGAATACAAAAAATGTTCATGAATTGGGTAAAATATTTGTGAAGAACAGAAAATGATCTCAAACAAAAATTGTACATGAATTTGAAAAAGTTTTGTCAGTTTTAAAAGTTCACGAATTTGAAAATTGTTCACAAATTTGAAGATAGTTCATGGATTTGAAAAGGTTTACAAAATTCAATAAAAAAATCCTGGATACATAATTTTTGCAAGAATTGGGAAAACATACATGAACTCCCCTTTTTGATGAATTCAAAAAAATGTTAAGTGATTTGAAAATTTTCATAAATTTTGAATATGTTCATGAACTTAAAAAAGTCAGAAATTGAAAACGAATCATGGATTTGATGGAAATATAAGAGATAAAAAACCATGAATTTGAAAATCAACTTGCAAATTTAAAAAATGTTCACGAATTAATAAAATATTCATGGTTCTGAAAAGAAATCGAGGATTTGAAAATGTTCACAAATTTGAAAAAAAAATCCCAAATTTGAAAAACACCCACAAAGTTGAAACAAGTTGGGGAGTTGGAAATGTTCACGAAATCAAAGTTTACGTATTCAAAAACAAAATTTCATGAAAATTTGAAATGTGAGGGGGAAAAGGGAAGAAAATGAAAGAGGAAAATTTAAAAAGAAGAAAAGAAGGAGAGAAAAATTGAGAATAACCGTCCATTGGTGGCTCGTTTGCAAAGGTAGACCCAGTCCAATCTACACACCTACACAAAAGCCTAAACTCACACTCCCATCATGGCATACTACAATGCATAGTAAAATATCAGGATTCATTGTCAAAGTGAAACTTGTCTTGGTTTTTGTTGTCACTGTGCACTCCTCAAAGTCACAAGGGTTGCACCCTTCTAAAATTGAATGTTGCAAACAAACATATACAGCATACATAAGATAATATTCATGCAAAAGGAATACTTGCATGAATTGTAAATAAGAGGTAAGCACACACATGCAAGGTCTATTTAGTTTAGTTCATGCATTTGAAAAAAGAACTCAAGGATTCGATTAAAAATTACATTTGATTTTTTTGAGGATTTGAGAAAGTTCACAAATTGAAAAAAGTTCCTGAATTTGAAAAACATCCACAAATTTGAAAGAAGTTTAGGGATTTGGAAATGTCGACAAAATTTAAAAAGGCTCATTAATTCTAAAATTGTTTGTGTTTTTTAAAAACTTAATGGATTTGAAAAACGCAAGTTCATGAAAAAGTTAAATGAAAAGTATCATTCAGTTGCACAAGCTAGTAAAACGACCATCAAGCTATTCATTCTGGAAAAGAATGAATTCCCATTTTGCACAGGTTAAAAAAGTTAACGAATTTTAAAAAGAGTACTTGTGAACTCAAAATAGATCGCAAATTTGAAGAGAAATGTTTGTGAGTAGAAAAACTGCTCGTGAATCCAAAATTTATTGATTAATTAAAAATATTTGCATATTTTAGAAAAAGTTCATAAAGTGAAAACAACTCATGGATTTTACAAAGTTTATGAATTTTAAAAAATGTGGATTTGAAAATGTTTGTAAATTTGGAAAATGTTGGTGAACTCCAATTACTTTTCACAAGTTTGAAAAACATTCAATGACTTGAAAATTTTCATGAATATGGAAATTGTTCAGCGAGTCGAAACAAGTTCATAAATTAAAAAAATATTCATGGTTTTGGAAAAAACCGGGTATCTAGAAGAATTTCATGAAATTAAAAAAGTACCCAAATTTGAAACTAGTATTGTGATTTGGTAAATATTCATGAAATTGGAAAAAGGGCTCATGCTTTAAAAATTGTTTGTAGTTTTTGAAACACATTACGAATTTATGAAAAAAGTTCGTGGAAAATTAAAGGAAAAAGGGAAAACCAAATAAAAGGAAATGAAAAAGGAAAAATAAAAGAAAAGCAGAGGAAAAGACCGAACAAGAACCAAAAGAAAATACAGAGAAAAAACTAAAAAAAACAGAACAAAACTCAGGAAAAGATCCAAAGAAACAGAACCTGAGTAATCAAAGAGAATCTACTAGAACAATCCCAAAACTAGTGAGGGGAAAAAGAGAAACATGAGCTCGCTCAATAGAACTGATGAAGAGTTCTGTTGTAGCGTTGCATGCGAAAACGACTATAATTGGTGTTATAGGCGACGAATATTATTTCACTTTGTCGAGAACTCCTAACCAACGCTTATGGCGGCAGAAAACGTGTTCGCGCTTGCGTGTCTCTATTACCGGCCGCAGCACAAATAGCGCTCTGCTCGGTTCGCTCAGTGGTTGGCTGGTTTGATTGCCTTTTTTTACAACATCTCCATCCTTTAGTTGCACAAGCCAATAAAAAGACCAACAAGCTATTGGTTCAGAAAACAATCCAAAATTCAGTTTTCTGCAGATTACAAAGTAATAAATAATATATTTTTGCATGTTTTAAAAAAGTGCCTGAATTCAAAAAATAAATGTTCATGAACAAACATAAATAGCAAATTTGTGAAAATATATTCGTGCATTAGGAAAAATATTCGCAAAGAACAAAAGTGTTCTCGAATCAAAAAATTGTTTGTAAATTTGAAAAGTGTTCACTGGTTTTAAAAGTGCACATGTTTACAATTTGTTCACAAATTTCAATCTAGTTCATGGATTATAAAAAGTTCACAAATTTGGAAAAAAATATCCTGGATATGATAATTTGTATGATTTGGAAAACATTCATGAACTCCATTTTCTAATGAATTTGAAAAACATTCAGGAGTTTGAAAAAGTTTGTGAATTTGGAAAAAATGCTCATGAACTTGAAAAAAAATCATAATTTACTAAAATCATGGATTGATAGAAAATACGCCAAATAAAAAATATCATGAATTTGAAATAGAACTCATGAATTTAGAAAAAGTTGACGAATTAGTAAAATATTGACAATTTTGAAAAATAATCGAGGATTTGGAAAATTTTACAAAGTTGATTTTTTTCCGAATTTGAGAAACATGCACAATGTTAAAAGAAGTTCAGCAATTAGGAAAATGTTCATAAAATTAAAGTTTATGATTTGGAAAACAATCATGAAAAAATTAAATGAAGAAGGGAAGAATGAGAAGAAGAAGAAGAAAATGAAAGAGGAAAATTAAACAAAAATAAAGAAAGGAATAGAATAAAAACGGAGAAGAACCAAAAGAAAATACAAAGAAAAAAGGAGAAAAAACGGTCAAAAAGACCCGAATGACCATAGGAAATCTTTGTTCCTTTGAGGGAAACCACAGAGAATTTTCTAGAATAAGAACAAAACTAATGAGGAAAAAAAGTAAAAGTTGGGCTGGCCCATTAGAACCGACGAAGAGTCGTGTGTTGATGGACAGAGAGCAATTAGTTGGGAAGTGCTCCATCGGGAGCCTCCCAACGATCAGTTGGGGGTGAGCTGAGAGCATGCCACTTGGCACGCTTTCAGCCGTCGCCACGTGTCGCACTCTCAGCCATCACCACATATCGTGCTCTGGGCGCTCCATTCAAATTTTGTTTTTTCGCACGCGTTTTTGGCATTTTAGACTTTTTTTCGGGTTTTTCGGCCTTTTGGTTTTCCACCAGTCTTTCTTACGTTTTCGACAAAAAAATCGATTTTTTTTTTATATTTTTGCATGAAAAAACATGGTTTCTTTTTTTTTTCTATAGAGGCATGAAAAAAACGTGTTTTTTCTTTTTTTTTTCTGTGAGAGGCATGGTATTTGCTTCCACAAGAGGCATAACCGTGCCTCTTGAAAACGGAAAAAGACATGTTTTCCCTTTTTTTCTACGAGTGGCACGATTTTGCTTCCACGAGAGGCATGATTTTATTTCCATGAGAGGCACGGCCGTGCCTCTCAAAAACGAAAAATAAACATTTTCTTCTTTTTTTCCCTTCCTTGAGAGGCACGGTTTTGCTTTGGCGAGAGGCACGGCTGTGCCTCTCGGAAACAGGAAAGAGACTTGTTTTTCCTTTTTTTTTTCTTCCGTGAGAGGCACAGTTTTACTTCCCAAAGAGGCACGGCAGTGCTTCTCGGAAACGAAAAAAAGACGTGCTTTTTTTCCTTTCGTGAGAGGCACGGTTTGCTTCCGCGAGAGGCACGACCGTGCCTCTCGGAAACGGAAAAGAAGTGTTTTGTCTTTTTTTCTTCCGCGAGAGGCACGACCATGCTTCTTGGAGAAAAAAAGTGTGTTTTCTATTTTTTCCCTTTCATGGGAGGCACGGTTTTTTTGTCTGGTTTTTTTCATGAAAAAAAGTTCGTCAAAACCTATCAACATGCGATTTAATTTTAAAAATCTTAACGCGAGGGATGCAACGATGAAAACGTTTTGAGAGTTGGGCACACGGTTTATGAGACAAAACGTTTTAAATAAATGGATCTATGAAAAGAGAGAAAATTTTCAGGTTGCGAGAAGTGGCGCATATGCAGCGTACCACTTATCGCAATCTGAGAAAAATGTAAGTGATCTTTGGAAGAAATACTCCTCAATTACTGATTTCGGTACGAAAACGGCTATTCGACTATAACTGATTCTTTAAGCGGCAAATAATGTTTCGCCACATTTGCCATGTACCCAACAAAGCCTAACCAGAAATGTCTTCAACGGGCTAAACCTTCAAGTTTTTTTCAAGCAATAACCTGGGCTAGTAGGCTTTGAACGGGTATTTCAATACGGGCCGAGGAACCAAGACCTGCTAACAGGCCATTTACCATCTATTTCTCGGCTGTGTGAGTTTCCCTAGAAAAATAAATAAATCGCGGCGTACTTCATTTCCCAGTGTCTCGTTCACCCCCGCCGTGTACTCCGGTCCTTTTTACCCTGCATATAAGAAAAAAATATCAACATCTACCATGCTAAAGTTATACAACATGAAAATTGAAGTCATGACATATCTACTGATATTGATTTCATATTGTAAATGTTGGTATTTTTTTTGATCGAAAGGGGTTTTTCCCCGCCCCATTTTTATAAAAAAACAGATCAACACAAGTCTCCAGGACTGTTACAAGCGATCGGGGCTACCCGAAATGGCAGACCGGAAAACCAACTAAGCTAAAGCATTGGCTAAACAAGCGCCAACCGACTGAATCAGTTTTTAACAGGGAAAAGACGTCTGCTGCCATGCAAGGCCAGCTATCAACCATCAACTCGAGCTACACCAGAGGGTAGCATAAAACTCATATCGTGCTCCAGTCATTTTTTGTTGATGTTGTCGCCTTCGTGCGACTCATCTCGAGTGAGCCTTCATCGCTCCACCTCGGTTCTTCTTCACACACGTTCTCAGTTCCCTCCCCAGGCTATCCTGAGCAGCTCGCCTTTTCGCCGATCCAGAAGTTGAAGACACCATTGCAACAGCACCGATTGATCGCCCTTGCAGAGTATCTTCCATTGATGTAGAGACGCGCTGATCCTCACCATGATCGCACAGGTGCTTGTCCACGACATACCCTGAAAGCTAATATCATTACGCATAGTCCAAACCCCCCAAATGGTGGCAACACAAGCAATATTAACGACAGTTTTCTTGTTATTCATACTCCAAAAGGAGAATAACTCGGTCATATTATCAGGAGCATTAAACCCAAGAGAATCAGCAACATTGCTCAAAACCTGTCTGGCAACTACACATTCAAAAAACAGGTGGCAAACTGATTCTTCCTCATTACAAAATAAGCATTTTAGGTTCTCTACCACCCTCTTTTTATTTAAGTTGACTCTGGTCAGGATTTTATTGTTAAAAGCCAGCCACAAGAATACTAGGTATCTGTGAGGCACCTTAATTTCCCAAAACTTTTTCCAGATGGGGGTAG
>NC_057804.1:488501145-488508724 GCF_018294505.1 Triticum aestivum
GTCTTCCTCGTTGGTCAGATTTTTGGTGGAAATGACCCGAATCAGGTCATGCCACTTTCCCATAAACTTAGCGTCCACACACCTGCTAAAGGTGAGTTTTAGCTCGACCCCATCCCATACCTCTGAGACCACACATTGTTGTTGTTGACAGATCTCATAAACTTCCCAGAATTGTGTTTTTAGAGAAGAATCCCCAACCCAGGTGCCATCCCAGAAGCTGATCTTGTTGCCATTACCCAAGTTCCATTTAAAAAAAGGCCTAACACCTTCAAAAGCCCAAGTAACCCCTTTCCAAAAGGGAGAGCCCACACCCTATTTTGCCCACAACAAATTAGGTTTGTTAGTTCTGTATTTATGGTCTATCAATCTCACGTAGTTTTTATCACTGTCCATAAAGTATCTTTTAGCCCAAGATGTCCAGGATGTCCAGGTCCAAATCATCTATGGGTTCCTCTCCATCATCCAGGATGTCCTTGTCAATCTCCTCATCGTCAACTTTGTTATCATCGTCCACAGATATGTCAGTAGGGCCATTATCGTCATTAGGATCATCAGCACCTATCTGCTCAAAACCTTCCACTGTAAAGGATAAAATGTATAGTTTTTTCCTCATCTCCATAATCCGTTCAAAGGGAATCTTGGCTGGGTCTCTGCAAGCAATCTTGACTCTTACTTTCTCTTAGAATCTCTTCATTAGGCCATTCCAATCCACATCTACAAGGATTCCAAAGCAAGAGGTAATTTGTGACAGAACTTTCCATGTGCACCACTTAGAGGAGAGCCCCTCAATAGTAACCCAGACTTCAATAAGCTCGCTGAATGGGTCAATAGCACCGGTCCATCTCTCAACAGACACAGATACTCCATAGATAGGCAAGTCAAAGGCAGGGAACTCAATCAACTCTTCCACATCTTTCCAGGGGGAAATCTGACCAGGAACTTCTTTTCTGTCAGTGGCATGATCTGCCATGTCCATTGTTTATTTTTGCAGAAAATCCCAGATAAATTCTTAACCAGATCAGACTTGTTGATTTCTCCTTTCATGACCCAAACTTCTCCATAGTTCCTAAAGTTGAGCCAATTTGCTTCACGACCCATAGGAGCATCATTGTGGTAGAAGCCCAATCCCAAAGCAGAGCTACCGAAGAACGTAGCAACTGGATGAGGCTGCGCGCAAGCCACGCAATTGTTGACATTGTGCCCCTCCAATCCACAGATGAAACAGTTCTTCTTCTGAACACAGTTCCCAACATAGTGACCAGGGCCTCCACAGGTAAAGGAAACCATATCTTTGTATCTCTCGTCAAAAACCTGCACAGGTGGAGCGCCCGGGACCGGCAGTGGAGGTGCTGCCACTACTGGTTGAGCAGGGGGGCAGTACCTTTGGTGCGAACGATAGTAGGACGCGCCCCTCCCGCGGCTTGACGACGGCCCAAATTCTTCTGCGGGACTGGAGCGCGCTGCTTTGGCGCCCCGGTTGGTGTGCTCTTGTCCGCCATGGCGACCACTTGAGCAAAGGACTTGGACCTGCCCCCAATTCCCTCCCTGATGATCTTTAGCTGTGTCAGAGGGGGATCAAAGGGGCGGAGAGACTTGGCTGGGTGTAGATCAGACGGAGAGAAACATCTGGACCAAGCCAAATCCTTCCGGAGCCATCCCAAGGTAGTGGTGATCTTGCTTGGTGGAAGAGGACGATGTTGGCGATAGCGGGGGAGGGAATGGAATGGACCAGAGTTACCCAAAAACCCTAGAAATAGCCTCTTCCGCGTCGTCGTGAGCAGGAGGCGTATTCGCCAAAGGCGCTTTCACTCGCTCGCACCTGATTGGAGGAAGTGACGTGGCAAAGGGGGCCCCGCCCGTCAGCAAGGGCGACCCCACTCGCAACCCAGGGGGAAAATCCCCCAACTCCCGCAACTTGGACCTCACCGCCGATGGGGAATCTCGGAACTCCAAGCACAAGCTCTGCCTCATTTCTACTGTCTCCAATTCTAGCGTTTGTGAGGTCGAAGCACCAATTTGCTTTCCTGGGATACAAATCCCCTTGCGCATCTTCGAACGAGCGCCTGGTGGAACCTCGCCACGGTTTTCGAGCCAAGGCGGCTCGTGCATGTCGCAGTGGAGTTGTGGTTTTGTAGCGCCAGACAGCCTCAATCCCGAATGGACGGCGGTGGCCAGGATGAGATGTTCTGCAGCGGCGCACCTGATGGAATCACCCCCAGCAGACCTTCCCACCGTAGCGCCCACCGTGGATCTTCTTATTTTGTCTCTGTCCTCGCCCACGTCATGAACGCCGCCGACGGTGAGTGAGGGTAGGGAGGCATCCTCAGCCTCTCCGCCATCGTGGCCTCGTCGAAGATCCGCTTCGCTAGGATCCTCTGTTCTCCCTCTGCTCGCAGGCAGCAAGTCTCTGCATACCTAGTCGCTGTGACGCATGTTTCCGGATCCCTCGCCGCCGCCACCACCTGATCTGCCGCCTTCCACTCCTGAACCCGCCGGATCCACGTCGCCGCAGCATCGCGGATCCCGGTCGCTCGCTCCACCCAACTCTGGTCCCCCGTCGCCATGGCTATCGCCTGCGGGAGCAGTGATATCAATCTCACCAACTCCGCAAAAGCTTCCTGAACTTGGGGAGGAAATCGAGCGGGGGGAGGGGGAGCGGCCTCGGCCACCGAGCTCGGTCTTCGCTGCCATGGAGGCATACCGCGAGGGCGACGCGGCGAGATCTGCGGTGGGGGCGGCGGCAAGCGGGAGGTGTGGAGTCGCCGTGGTTGCGTGGGAGCGGGAGCGGGAGCGGGACACTAGTAGAAAAAGGACCAATTTTCCCGGTTCATAAGGGCCTTTTGTCCCGGTTTTGGAACCGGGACCAAAAGGTCGTTACTAATGCCCTTGACCTTTAGTCTCGGTTCTTACACAAACCGGGACAGATAGGCATCCACATGGCCGGTGCGGCGAGCCCAGGCAGGAGGCCCTTTGGTCCCGGTTGGTGGCACCAACCGGGACCAATAGGCATCCACGCGTCAGCATTTCAGGTGCTGGGTTTTTTGGTTTTTTAAAGGGGGGGTTTGGGGGTTTTGGGGGGTTAATTTAGGTGTTTCATATATTGTGTTAGCTAGCTAATTAATACAGAGAAGTGTCCTCTCTTATCTCCGTGCTTGGTCGACGCTACGTACTATACGTATAGAGAGGACTAGACACGCTAGCTAGTAAGCAAATGAAGGAAACAGAAAATCGTCATGACCATATGCATACAAAGAGAAGTGATATCGACCACCTCTCCTTCTCTGAGAGATTGGTCGAACAACAAGTTCTTGTATATCTATCCGACGCTACTGGCTACATCTATACAATATAATTATCTCTTACAATATAATCTCCTAATTCCAAATGAACTCAGGGTCCACATGGTATTCTCTGTCTTTAGCGATCACGTGGTCAAGAAAGAATGCCGCCAATTCCTCTTGAATTCCTCGCATACGATCTGGTGGTAGGAGTTCATCCCGCATCCGAAATATCTAATTTGAAGAAGGGGGTCAATACATATATATGAATAAATGAAACTGAACACAAATGATGGTAATAAAATAAAATTGTGAATATTATTATTTACGCACTTCATATTTTTTGTCGGAGTAGCCCCGCTCACAGGTCGTGTGGCAGATGGACTAGCAAATGTAGTATCCACAGTAATTATTCCCTTGTTCCTGCCACAACCACTTTACAAGAAATAGAGGTCATCAAACTGATAATTAGCAAGCATGCTAAATGGTATTGATGAAACTAGCACTTGAATCACTAGGGATGCGTGGAACATGCTACTATAGTACTTACTTTCGGGTGTCTAAATTGCAGCTTCTTCGGCAGTCCCGAAGTTTTTGAGGTGAATTTATTCCAAACCCTGCCAGACAAAGAAAACAATTACTTGATATCAGGAAATGAACAAATTGAAGTTGCCGATATGGTGCGATAATGATCGATTTAACTTACTTCTCTAGAATTGCAGTCATGTTCGCATACTCCTTGGGATCTTTTTGTCTTGAGTTTAAGACGGTTACTAGTCCCTGCTCAAGCTTAATCTCTAGGAGAATATAGTGGAAGCTACGCACGCATGCATAACTCATCAATTACATTACTATAACCTCGACTAATAAGGGAAATCGAATATGCACAAGACAGTAACACTCACTGGAATTCGTAAGGGAAGAGTATTATAGCTTTGTCTTGATTTAATACAAACGATTATAGCAGCTTGGCCTCGGTATCTTTGGCCTGAAATTTAACCATATATGCATCTATGAGATTTGTGTTAATGAACCCAATATCACCGATTTGTCTTTTCTTCAATTCGGCGATCTTCAATCTGCATAATATAGTGAGGATAATTAAAAATACATGCAATGAAAGAGCTGACCTATATATAGAGACTTAATGACAGAAGTAGTACTACTTACAGGTAGTAGCAAGTGATCATTAACTTATTGTGGGCCTTTAAATTGAAAAACTCGAAGAACTCCTCAAATGGAACATTCAACAGTTCAATTCCAATGAGGTCATGCTCCTCTCTGACTCTCAGCGTCAAAATATTCCTCCCCTTAGACTCTCTGCAGGTTTTCATATACCAATCATGGAATCTTCGCATCATCGTTGTTAGAGATCTTTCATCTTTGACAAGAGGCTTCCCGTACTTGTATTTGTGTTTGTCCACCGCCATTATATCAAAATGTGCATCGTCGGGCAGGTAATCTCCAAGATCGTTATAACCGGGCACCATTGTCCCACCCGGACGATTAGCGACGATGCTAGACACCTGGAGCGGGGGGAATGATTGGTTCGCTTGTTTGCCGAGCTGGGAAACTTTTTTCCCAGCTCATCGTTCTGCTAACCTTTGACCACTGACAGTACTTCCCGACCGCTCCGCTTCGATAAATGACTTTGTAAGAATGCGCTCATAGTTGCCTTTCACCGGAGACTTTGGTGGTTTCTTCAGGGCAGCCAGAGTACGCTTCGCTTTTACCGGATCTATCTTCTCCTCCGGAGGTGGATTTTTCTTTGCTTTCACCCCTTCAAAGAAGTTGGTCACTTCGGCTTGCACGATCTTCGTGTTTTCCTCCTGGCTCCTCTCGTATGGTAACTTCTCTGGAGTCTTCAGAGAAGGACTATATCTGTATTGCCTGCCTGTGGATGTATTGCTAGACGTCAGAGCAGACGGAGCGGCTGCGGCTGTCTTTCCTTTCTTACGAGGAGGAGGAGAAGGACGACGCACCGGAGCAGCCGGAGCGGCGGCGGGTCTCTTCCGCCCTTGTTGACGAGGTGGAGAAGGAGGAGGCTAGCTGCTCGGGCGCGCCGGCGCAGGCGGAGAAGGAGGCGGAGTGCCGCCACGCGTCAGAGAAGGAGGCTGAGTGCCCTGGTCACTCGCCGGAGAAGGAGGCAGAGGAGGAGGCGGAGTGCCCTGGCTCGCCGGAGGAGGAGGAGGAGGCGGAAGCGTCCAGTTCGGAAGGTTGATGAGCTCCTTCCGCTATAGGCATGGAGTCTTTAGAGAAGAACCCAACCGAATCTCCCCTTCACCCGTAGGGTGGTCAAGCTCAAGGTCCTCAAATCCGTCCGTTATTTGATCCACCATCGCCCTAGCATATCCTTCTGGAATCAATCGGCCGTGGTAGGTTGTGCCAGGTCCAGTAGGTAAAACAGAGCCAACAGCCGCCTTGACTTTCAATGTCATCCATCGCGCCATAAGGAGGCAATGCTGAGACTCTGTGATAGCATCCACGGGGTAGCTAGCAGGAGCCGTGAAGACATGCTCCAGCTGCTGAGTCTGCTTGGTGGAAGCCACACTGCTTCTTCGCTGAGATGGCGGGGTAGCTTCAGGGGAAGCTTCGCCAGGTCGTTTGCTGCGATCTGCTTCTCGTTCCTCTAGCCCTTGTACCCTTTCATGCAGCGCCTGCAGTTGGCTATGCCCCACTTTCTTTCTCCTCTCCTGGCATTTGTAACCCCCTGCGTGCGGAAACCCAACCTTCCACGGAACGGAGTCTGGCGTGCCTCGTGTCCGTCTAGGGTGCTCAGGATTCCCGAGGGCCATTGTGAGCTCGTCCTTCTCTCTGTCTGGAACGAACGTCCCTTGCTGCGCTTTCTCGATATACTCCTTAAGCCTCGTGACGGGTATTCGCAGTTGCTCTTCCGTCCAAACGCACTTCCCTGATACAGGGTCCAAGGTTCCGCCAACCCCGAAGAACCAAGTCCGGCAACGGTCTGGCCAGTTCACTGTCTCTGGTTCGACCCCTTTAGCAATCAGGTCATTCTCAGCCTTGTCCCACAAAGGTCGGGCTTTGAGGAAGCCACCTGACCCCGTGCGATGGTGATGCTTCTTATTCGCAACATTTTTCTTGTTTGTCGTTGACATCTTCTTACTCTTTTCTAATGTCTTGTGGGTTACAAATGCAGGCCAGTGATCTCTGATCTTCTCAAACCGGCCAGTGAATTCTGGTGTAATTTATTTGTCGACAAACATTTTCAGCTCATTCTTCCACCTCCTGAATAGTTCTGCCATCTTCTTAAGAGCATGATACTTGATTAATTCCTCTATAACTGGCTTCTTCGGATCCTCCTCTGGCGGTAGGGTGAAATTTTCCTTAAGCGTTGTCCAAAGATCTTGTTTCTGCATATCAGAGACATAAGACACCTCAGGGTCTTCCTTCTTAGGCTTTAACCATTGCTGGATACTGATCGGGATCTTGTCCCTAACAAGAACCCCGCACTAATTAGCAAATGCTTCCTTTGTCCGGTACGGTTCAATCGGCTTGCCATCACGCACGATTGTTGTGATCTCAAACCTTTCATCCGAGCGCAATTTTTTCTTTGGGCCTCGTCTCTTTACCGAAGTTGTGCTCGATCTGGAGGGCTAGAAAAAGAAGAAAGACGAGAGTTAATTAATATGTGTACATACGAAAACAATGAATGCATCAATTAACTAGTCAGCACAGGCTTAACTAATAAATATACCTGACCGGACTCGGTTCGGTCACCGGAGCCGTCATCACGGTCTCCTTCTTGTACTGGTATTGGGTCATCGGATCCATCATAATCATAGCCTTCTTCTTGTACCGGCATTAATGGGTCACCGGAGCCATCATAATCATAGCCTTCTTCTTCACTACCCCGTCCTTCCAGACCATCGGTGTCGTTGAGAAACGACGCAACAACATCACTTCCTTTTGCGATTATGTCCCTCAACATCACTTCTGTTTCTTCGTCTCGGGGGTGCTCCATAGTTTCTGCAAATATTTACAACATGGCAATTATTATTCAAACATGACAGATGGATATATATTAGTGGCAAACGTAGAACTAGCTAGCTAATCACAATAAGGAATCATATTAGTGGCCTCGACGCTGCTTCTCTAGGGTTTGGGGTGGCCTCGACAACGCTTCAAGGGTTTGGGGTGGCCTCGACACAACGCTTCAACGGTTTGGGGTGGCCTCGACGACAACGCTCTTTTAACTTGGTAAATTTGGGTGGCCTCGAGAGAGTTTGTCGGGTAGGGCGCGGCGGGAGGGGGTAGGATACCAACATCGTTTTTCTAGGGTT
>NC_057804.1:488509969-488514999 GCF_018294505.1 Triticum aestivum
GTGTCGGGGCAGGGCGGCGAGCGGCGACGGCGTCGAGCCAGGGCGGCGAGCGGCGATGACGTCGGGCCAGGGTGACAGCGTTGGGGCAGGGCGGCGAGCGGCGACGGCGTCGGATGAGGGCTCGGCAGCAACGGCGACGAGGAGCAACGTGGGGGCGTCGGGGCGGAGAAGAAGTGATTTTTGCAGAAACTGCTAAGTGTTTCTTATATAGCAAAGGCTTTGGTCCCGGTTCTTGGCACCAACCGGGACCAATGCCACCCTTTAGTCCCGGTTGGTACCACCAACACGGACCAAAGGTCTCTTTTCAGCAGCCCAAAGGGCGGGAAGCAGAGGCCTTTCGTCCCAGTTGGTGGCACCAACCGGGATTAAAGGAGGGGCATTGGTACCGGTTGGTGCCACGAACCGGTACCAATACACCCCCTTTTTGTGTCACCAACTGGGACCAAAGACCCCTATGTTGCCCGCGTCGCGGCCAAAGTTTAGTCCCACCTCGCTAGTTGAGAGGGGCGCGCAGTGATTTATAAGCCCCACTGCCGCACCCCTCTCGAGCTCCTCTCCATTCCAGGCTTACGGGCCTAATTGTTACTGCTATGCCTAAAGGGCCTTCTGGGCCTTCTGCGGGCCTGAATCCTGGCCCATGGATGGGTTTCTAGTCGTATTCAAGCCGTGGTGGCCCAGTTATTGGCAATTTTTTTATTTCTTCCCCAGTTCTTTTGTTTTATTTATTTTGTTTTGTTTCTACTTACAACAAAATACTTATTTATTTTATTTTATTTTGTTTATAATTACTTATTTATTTTATTTTATGATAATTCTTTTTGCTATTAAAGTTTCTAACAAAAAAAGTTCTTTATGAACATTCTTTTTGCTTTTAATGATTTTGAACAGAAAATACTTTGATAATTTTAGTTGCATCAATTTTATATAATTTTAGTTTCAATAATACTAGAGGTTGCTTGTAATGTTTTGAACAGAAAATACTTTGATAATTTTAGTTTCATAAATTTTATCTATGTTATTAAAGTTTATTTATTTTTTATTTTGTTTCTACTTATCTATTTTATTAAAGTTTATATTATTTTGTTTCAAATTATTTATTTATTTTATTTTATTTTGTTTCTGACTTCATTTGTTATTTTTCATGCATTTACTGATTATTTTGAGCTATAAGACCATGAAATTGAAAAGCATTTGAAATGAACTCTGAAAAGGTTCCAAGTTAGCATGGTATCATCATTTCACCCATATAGCATGTGCAAAAAAGTACAGAGGGTTACGGCAAAAACTGGATGCACTTCGTGTACAAAACAGACAATCTCTTTCGAAGTATCAGAGTTTCATACAGAAACTCGTCTGTTACAAAGGGATTTCACCCACATAGCATGTGCAACATATAGCTCTCTGGAGCATCTAATTAAACCATACATTAAAATTATGCAAAACATTTATATACAAAAAAAATGCGATCATAATCGCAACCAAGGTAACAACTGATCCAACTGCATAATGATACCAAGCCTCGGTATGAATGGCATATTTTCTAATCTTTCTAATCTTCAACCGCATTGCATCCATCTTGATCTTGTGATCATCGACGACATCCGCAACATGCAACTCCAATATCATCTTCTCCTCCTCAATTTTTCTTATTTTTTCCTTCAAGTAATTGTTTCTTCTTTAACTAAATTTAACCTCTCGACAATAGGGTCGTTTGGAATTTCCGGTTCAACCACCTCGTAGATAAATAATATCTATGTCACGTTGGTTGGCATAATTGTCCTAAACAATAAATGAACCAAATAGTTATCAAAAGATAATATATACCACATCCGAATCATAGACAGGACGAGGGCCGACGGGGGCGGATACCAAAACCATCGCACTATATAATAACAAGAAATAATAAAAGTAAGAAAATTAGACAAGTATCTATCTGAAGTTAGAATTTGTCTTTCTTTCAGAAAGAAGATAAGAACAAGAGGCTCACCACGGTGGTGTCGGCGTCGAGATCGGCGCGGGCGATCGACGACGGTGAAGACGGGGACAGGACGTGACAGACCGCTAAACCTAGACAAATCTCGGGGAAAATGGAGCTCGGAGGTCGAGTTTATAGAGGAGAACGATTAACTAGCGTGGCTCGGACATTTCATCGAATACCTCATGTGCATAGGAGGTGAGCTAGAGCACCCAAACGCCCTTCCCTCGCCGGCCAGAAAAAACAGAGCACTGTGGAGTGCTCTGCTGTGGCGATGGGTTATATATAGGCAACTTATTTGTCCCGGTTCAAGCCACGAACCGGGACTTGAATCGGGACCAATGGTTGTGGGCCAGGAGCGAGGATCATTGCTCCCGGTTCGTGCCAGGAACCGGGACAAATGAGTACATATGAACCGGGACCAATGCCCACGAGGCCCCGGCCGGTCCCCTGGGCTCACGAACCGGGACGAATGCCCCCATGGGTCCCGGTTCTTGTCTGAACCGGGACTAATGGGCTGGCCAGTCCCGAACGAAAGCCCTGTTTTCTACTAGTGGGAGCGGCCAAAATCAACTCAACCGGTATTTTTTTTTATAAAGTTGATTAAACTTTATGAGGCTTGATTTTAGACAAATCTTATATGCGAACTAAAAAGGATTGGAGGGAGTACATGAAAACGAACTGCGCGAGCGCACGTGATAGATACACGTCATCATCTTCATCACTGGTGACGTGAAATATATGTGTACGCACACCATGTCAAAAGAGAAGATATGTGTACATGTAACGCGGCGGGTTCAGGGGTGCTGCAAAGGAAGACCCGGCGACGCAAGCCACACGACCAATGCACGACAAGACGTTCACACTTGTGTGACACCAAAGCTGGGAGCGTTCAAGCACTGGCTCGATGCCGAGTGGGTTAGTGTGGTGCATCGCAGGTGCGCGCGTCAGCGCGTGTGTACAGCAGATCTGAACGAGGCGGCGGTTGCGCCCACAGGTCCTTCTGACTCGGTGCACAGCTCAGCTCAGCCGATATGACCACGGGAGTACGCGCCGCGCGACGTACGCAACGACGGCGCCGCCGGCGACCCGGCTCTCTCTCTGGCTCGCCAATAACGTGCTTCGGCGTCGTGACAGCCACGGCCGATAACATCAGTATGTGATGCCGCGCGCGACGTGCGTGCGTCAGCGTGCGTCGGTCTCATGCATGACGGGGCCGCGCGGGCTGGCTGTCCCCCTCCCATCCAGGTCCAGCCCCGCCGCGGGTGGGTGGATCGGTCAAGATGCTGGCTGGTGGTTGCGTTGCTTGCCGGACCGGTGCGCTGCCGTGCTGTGCCCGCACGGTTCTCCTCGCCTCGCCTCGCCTCGGCGCGCGACGTTAAGCGCCCACGCATCATGCATGCGTGCGCTTGGCGGGATCTTCCCCTCCGTACGTCTCGCGCCCGGACCCGGCCAAATACTCACGCCGTCTCACGGGCGGCATCCATGTCAGTGTCGCACTGTCGCGCCCGCGATCGCGCGCTTTGCTTCCGCGATCTCCGAGATCTGCATAGGTCGCTTCAGTGACATCAGAACGGCGACGGGCTGCACAGGATCGAGCACCGCCGGCCGGTCGCTTTCGGAGCATGTCTCCTCGGACGCATGGTCTAAGCCGAGGAGAACAGTCAGTGCGGCACGTCTTGACCCCGAGCAACCGTCTCAGCGCTGTCCGGGGCCGCGTCAAGCCTCTGTCGGCCGGCTCGCTGACGCCGACTCGCGCGCACCCAAACCCCGACGGCCGGTCAGCCACAACGTGGTTGGCCGATCCACACCTCGACGGCCGGAAAAGCGAGCAGACTACGTACTCTCGCCCTTTGCGTCCGCCTCCTGTCACCGATTCGCCACTGCCATCTCGATCGATCTCTCCCGGTGAGTGGACTGGTCCAAGGACCAGTTTGAACGGGCCACTATTGCTTGCTTCACCGGTCGGGTCGGTTGCAATGAGACTCTTTCTCCCATCCCATTGGCGGTGCGTGCATGGTCTAGCTTGTGGGACTCGGTCACCTACTACATACTATGCCATCGATCGACCACCGTTCCCTCTTGCTCTCACCTTTCTGCATTCGGTTTTGACCAACCTCTTTAGACAATAAGAGAACGTAAAGTGCATTGTGCAAAACATATCGGGACCGATGATTCCCGATGGAATGTACGTGCGCTCCTCGTCTGCTCGATGTCTGATGACCAGTCAAATACCTGAAGCGTGCTCAATAGGTTCGAGCTCTAGATCTGTCGGGTGTTTGTTACTATCCGATGACGGCGAGTGTGCAATATTGACCATACACATGCAGATCACAATGCCCGTTAGTTTTTGAACATTCACGGCACATCTAGTCGTGCAATACTGGTAAAGCTCCTTTTCACGCGCGCCATGCATGCGTGATTTACCAAAGTACAGCCCTTGCTGAAGATTTCTTTCCGACAAAACCCACACGTACGGGACACTAATCAATTTCCAAGCTAGTACTAGGCCCCAAACCAAATATAGTACATCTATACATTAAGCTAATGTACAGACAGGTCTCGGGTGGATCTGACTCAGACTCAACTTTGATCCATTCAGGAACTGGAACGGGTATATATTTTAAGTTATGAGGTGCACAAAGAATCTTTATTGACACGCATAATACTTTACTTGCATTAGAAAACTAGAGTATGATTAACAACGCGCATAACAACTCAAAATCGATTGTTACATGCTGGTAAGCTTCAAAAAACTCATAATTAAACCGATCCTATAATCTTTTTTGCCTTGATAGCTTTGGGAACTTGAACCAACTTTGGTGCATGAATCTTATCGTGGCGACCGACTGTATCGTTGTGCCTCAGTCTTTCCCTCACTCCCACACGACAGGATATCATATTATTAAGCGTGCAATGATGGATTAGTACAAGATCTAGCTAGGCGCCCTACACTGCAGGTCCTTTAAGCTGTACTTTACCCTAACAAAAAATGCACTACGTCAGATAACAAACACAAAAGTACTGCAAAGTACGCTATTTCACTTTGTGTGTT
>NC_057804.1:488515379-488518236 GCF_018294505.1 Triticum aestivum
GTTTCGAAACTACTTCACAAACGATACAGGCTGGACGATTCAGGCACGGTAGTTAATCAACCGGCTGCGTTTCGCCTAGTCCTGCGTCTGAATGGTCTGATTTGCACTATCGTCCAGCAGGTATCGTGCGCATAGCAGCACTCTTTGTGTTTCTTCCTCCTGCTTCTGAATACGGACAAGTGTTGGCTAGCTAGCTATTGTACGTGTCACCGTGTGTCGACAACATAAGATAACATGATCTGACCTTCACGTATGCACATTATAAGTTTGTAAGCATCCACTAAACCCTCACCCACTGTACGTCCGGGGGCTACATGCTAGACTTTCTCAGTGCCGTTACGAAGTTTTCGTTCTTTTCCATCATGGATCCTTTGGAACACGAGGGTTTCCATTTAGGACAAAGCAACCGAAAGCGGGTGGATGCACACATGTTAAACAAAGCACGGACAGCCCAAAGAGCAAAGGCATCATCAACCTCCCAGCTCCTAGCGCCCGATCACCAACAACTAGTACACGTCACTACCCCAGTTGCCAAAAACGGCAAAAAGTCCGGCGCATCGATGCCCTACACGACCAGCTCGAGCTTAGCTTAGCTTATCCCAATCACGGCACTGTTGGTCGGTCTGCTAGCTTAGCTGCGCCGGCCGGACTCGATCGCAAACTCCAAAGCGATCAAAAGCGAAGCTTAGAAAAATGGTGAAAGGAGCTACATGTTGCATGCAAGATGCAACGTTCCACCGTCCTTTTTATCCAAGCATCGGATATGTTTTTTCTGCACCGTTTTTCGGTGCCGCCACACGGACGGGTTGCCCGGGTTTGTCAATGCATGGGTCCGGTCCACCTCCCGCGCGTGCAAAACCTTTTTCCTCTTTGTTGAAACGCTGCGCCGCGCGCGACACTTGTCTGGGTGATGGAGTGGGTTGTTGGAGTAGATCCTTTGTCCATATTGGTTGGAGCATTGGAGTCCATGAAAATGACCCGCGTGCGTGTGTAGTGAGGGGCAGTGTTGTTGGTGTGTGAATCTGTGTCGACGACGAACCAGGCATGCGTGCATATCCAAGAAAGTTTCAGCTTCGAAATGGTCACATGTGTCGTAGCAAGAAATTAAAAGAAATGGTCTCGTGCTCTGTTGTGCGACTCCGACGTGTCCAGTCCAGTGTGTTGCACGAGCGCCCAAGCATCTAGGAGCCAGAATAACCGGGGCTTTTTCGGGACTTGACACACGTGCATGCATGAAATAACAAACATACACGACACGGGAGTCTCCTGTCGACCTGCATGGATGGAACAAGTAAGAGAGAGTCATGCTTATAAACTTTGTTTTTTGAGGTGCATTTGTAAACTTGAATGGAAGAATACCCGTAGTAATTTGTACTACCTCCGTCCCGGTGTATAAGTCATTCGCGTAGTTCTAGGTCGATAATTTAACTATCTAAATATGTATTATATGTGATAAAAAATATATATTTAAAAACTACATCCGTGTGGAAATCTAGTGGTATAGTTTTCATGACATATAACACATATTTAATTCCTTAAATTGATGACCTAGAACTACGCAAATGACTTATACACCCGGACGGAGGGAGTACATAATTTTGCAGGAAGCAGTAAGCCATTTGAACACGAACAAATGGTAGTTAACAGAGGTGGGCTGTGAGCCCTATTGCCAAATGGAGCCCACTGGCTTCAAGGACTTGCATGTTGCTAAAAAAAACTGGTTTAGTTAGATGCATGCATGGAGCTGTGCAAAGTTTGTACTAACTTGCCAGCTAGCTCCCTAGCCTCTTGGAGAAAAGTGGGTTTATGTCTTTATGATTGGCCACTACTCAAGTGCAAAGAACATTTTATGAAGGCCGCCTTCTCGTTACTGTGACTTTGTCGCTAAGCTCATGAACACATGTAGTGCAGTGGCGACTTGATCAAAGCCGTAGACCAACCCCTACGCACCACCCCTTCTCAACGGGGAACAAACCAAAATTCCCTTGAATCTCGACCTAATGGGACATTGACCATCTTTTTCAAAATAAATAATGGCTAATATGGGCATTGTTTGACCTGTGTGTGTGTATGTGGGCAGTGGCGTAGCTAGGATTTTATGCCAGGATGGTCCAATTATCATAAAATAAAATTGCACTGCAAATTCAACAAAACAACATATGCGTACAGAATATATCAAAAACATATATCAACTAGGTCTTTCAAATAATTATAAAATTCATTGTTAAGTCTTAAATTTGTGTAAAAGAAGATAACACAGCCTATTTGTCCGAATAACGCCTTCTCAAGACCATAAAAGTTCTATTTATCAATTATCAATTGCAAAATATAAAACTAAATCTTGCACTCTCAGGTCTGAGATTAACTTGTTCAAATCTTCATAGCGAGAAATTTATACTTTGAATTTATGAATTAATAGAGACCAAAAAATCTTACTTTAGATTGGAGTGGACTAGTAGGATGGAAAGTTGAACAATGGTTCTCAACCTACCTAGGTTGTGCGTGCGTGCGTGATTCGTCGGCCGCCTGTTTGCCGCCACCGGCAAGTGTCCTTCGCCCGGCCGCCAGTCCGTCGCTGTCGACTAGTGCCCTGTAGGCCGGCGGATGCTAGGCGATGGCTGATGGCGCTCGCTGCTTGCTACTAGGGTTCCAGAACTGCAAAAGGCGAGGGGAATCAGGAACATCTTCTGGTGTCGATCATTCAGCGCACACACGCAGTGACTAACGAGACAATCCTTCTCATGTACATGGGCTGAGTTGGGCTCGCTTTTTTTTCATCATTTTATATACTAGTAGTGTACTGATGGGCTGAATTCCAGGGTGGTCCATGGACCACCCTGGCCACCCTACAGCTACG